>NW_026689792.1:195000-215000 GCF_943734765.1 Anopheles ziemanni | reverse complement strand
GTGCTTGGACTTGAAGGTGGGATCTGGCTGGCCTAGGCCATTGGTGGTTGGTTGGTTGGTTAGTCCTTAGCTGGGCTGGCTGGCTGGCTGGCCATCGGTGGTGTGGTGTGGTGTGGTGTGTGGAGTCGAGCATCGCGCGCCGTTGCCTTCTTCGGAGTGTTGTGGGTACGCAAGTGCTTGCAGTGCAAAGAGGTTGGTGATGGAGTGACATTGCCTTCACCATGGAGTTGCGGGTACTTAGGTACTTGCAAGGAGATGGTGGTATGGTGGTGTTGCATGTGTGGTGTTCGATTAGAAAGATATAATTTCTAAGTCCGGATTAGTGCTGTCAGTGGGGCCGCCGCTAACAGGTCCTGCACGGCCACCGTGGGGCTTGACTTGGCGCTATTCCGGACTTGGGGCGATCACGATGTCCCCGTGCGGGACTTAGAAGATGGAAGAACACAAGTACCCTTATCCCATGACTTGTGAGCGATTGGCATACGTTACCACATGAAGAGAAAAATTGGCTAAGTCCCGGATCCATATTATATGAAGAGAAAAATCGGCTAAGTCCCGGATCCATATTATATGAAGAGAAAAATTGGCTAAGTCCCGGATCCATATTATATGAAGAGAAATATCGGCTAAGTCCAGGATCCATATATAATAACCTAATAATCGGCTAAGTCCCGGATCCATATTATATGAAGAGAAAAATCGGCTAAGTCCAGGATCCATATATAATAACCTAATAATCGGCTAAGTCCAGGATCCATATATAATAACCTAATAACAGGCTAAGTCCAGGATCCATATTATATGAAGAGAAAAATCGGCTAAGTCCGAGATTGGGTCTGTCAGACATACACTTTCAAGATACCACACAAGCAAGCAAGATGGCCTAGTGATGGAACCATATAATATGCAGAGAAAAATCGGCTAAGTCCGAGATTGGGTCTGTCGGAAATACACTATCAAGTTACCACACAAGCAAGCAAGATGGCCTAATGATGGATCCATATGATATGAAGAGAAAAATCGGCTAAGTCCAGGATCCATATAATATGAAGAGAAAAATCGGCTAAGTCCCAGATTGGGTCTGTCAGAAATACACTTCCAAGTTACCACACAAGCAAGCAAGATGGCCTAGTGATGGATCCATATGATATGAAGAGAAAAATCGGCTAAGTCCCAGATTGGGTCTGTCAGAAATACACTTCCAAGTTACCACACAAGCAAGCAAGATGGCCTAGTGATGGATCCATATGATATGAAGAGAAAAATCGGCTAAGTCCAGGATCCATATAATATGAAGAGAAAAATCGGCTAAGTCCCAGATTGGGTCTGTCAGAAATACACTTCCAAGTTACCACATGAGCAAGCAAGATGGCCTAGTGATGGATCCATATAATATGCAGAGAAAAATCGGCTAAGTCCCAGATTGGGTCTGTCAGAAAAACACTTCCAAGTTACCACATGAGCAAGCAAGTTACCACATGAAGAGAAAGCCGGCAAAGTCTGGGAATGTTACCACATGAACTGGAAAATGGGCAAAAACCTACCTTCACAGGGAACGTGAATAAGTAAGGCTGTAGACATCGGATCGACAAGCCAAAGACTGATATGGAAAGGAAATGAGTAGTACTAGCTTTCCTGAGAGTTGCAGAGCTTAGACTGCATATGAACGAAAGTTATTAAGCGTCAAAGTCAGAGAAGTTACCCAAAGGAACACAAGTTCCAACTTAGAGCATGTATACCGCCTAGACGGTAAGAGGTACGGCCAGGCTGAGGAATAAGGAAATGTTGGCCAACATGTTCCCTAACTATCCCCCGAAGACCGCAAAGCAATCCAACATCAACCAAGAAAGTTATAGCCCGATCAAGGAAACACCTACTTTGCACCGATATTGCACCAAATACATGTACCAAGCACCTTCGGTTGCATACCTGCAGGGGTTTACCATAGTAGGCCATGGAAGACCGATATACCGAACATAATCACTTTCTATCTCCTCGGGTGTTTGAGATAGCGCTTTGCGGTACAAGAACGAAAGTTAGACTTTATCTTGGTGCATCTTTTTGCCCAAGATCACAAGACCCTATCTACCAAGGCAAGAAAGTTGTGTGGGGACAAAATGTCCAAAAGTGCCCAAAGTGGCACACTTGAACCATATTTTCGAGAAAAACACAAGTGTGGGCCCGAGCTAGCAAGTTGAAATGTTCTGACCGTCAGTAGCCCTAGTTGAGGTGCACTTATCATTATATGAGGCCAACGTGCCAGCTAGTCTCTAAAGGGGCGATATGGGTGTTCCAAGGTTTGTACCCAATTGAGGAAAAAACAGGGTAAGGTACGGTGTACCGCGAATAACTCGGGCTATAGATGTCCGATCGATGAGTTTGGCATATGTATGGAAAGGTCTCGACGAGACCTAACTACCCTGAAAGTATGAAGGCAAAGACTTGAATGACCGGGAAGTTATTAAGTGCACAAGTGGTAAAGTTGCACCAAAGTCCATGTTACCCGAAGTGGTACATGAACACCCAATATTCGACCAAAACACAAGTTTAGAGACGAGCTAGCGAGCTACATTGTTCAGACCGTCAGTAGCCCGCATCAAGACACGCATTTCATTATATTGAGCCTAGCCGCTAGCTCGACTCGAAGTCGGTCATATGGTTGGTTGATGGTTTGGACCGACCACGTGGTGTACCAAGGTGATGTACCTTTCATGAATTAAAACTCTGGCTGTATGGCACTGAGCGACAAGCTAAGGTGTGATTTGAAATAGTCTTGAGTGGGACTATTTAGGAAAAATGCGAACAAAAAATCACAAAGTCCTTGGGCGAAGCTATTAGCGAAACATAGAGCAAATTGGTACCAAAAACTATGGAAATGGGACTTGAGTCAAAAATAACCGCAAGTTGGAGAAGAGATAGCAAGCTTGCGTAGAACAATTATATTTGGTGCATGGTATCACCAACAAAAAAGTATATGGGGCCAAGGTGCTGGCTGGCCTCCAAAGTGGAGATATGGGCGATCCAAAGTTTGTACCCAAGTACGAACAAGTATGGAAAAAACAGGGTAAGGTACCAAGTACCATTAATAACTTCGGCTGTAGATGGCCGAGCGAGGCAAACGGCTCACCGTTGGAAAGGTCTTGGGGAGACCTATCTACCCTGAAAGTTTCATGAGGCTGAGTTGAAAGACCACGGAGATATTAGGTGATGATGGTCCAATTCGGGGACCAAGTCGCAGGAAATGGCGCTTGACCAAAATCACCCTTGGAAGGTGAATACCGGCTTACCGGTAAGAGATAGCGACTTGGCGTAGAATATTCATAAGTTGGGCGTGTAGAGACGCAACTTTTATTATATGGGGCCAACCCGGTCAGGGTGCTCCAAGTCGGTCGTTTGGTTGGTTTATGGTTTGGGCCGACCACGTGGTGTGCCAAGTTGAGGTACCTTTCATGAATTATAACTTGGTCAGTTTGCCACCGAGCGACAAGCTGCGGTGTGTTTTGGAATGGTCTTGAGTGGGACTATCAAGGAAAAATACCAATCGAAAATCAGCTTGTCCATGGCCGAAGCTATTAGTGAAACATATAGCAAAATGGGTCCAAAAACGAATGAAATGGGAATTGGACCAAGAATAACGGCAAGTTGGAGAAGAGATAGCAAGTTGGCGTAGAATAATTATATTTGGTGCATGGCATGACCAACAAAAAAGTATATGGGGCCAAGGTGCTAGCTGGCCTCCAAAGTGGAGATATGGGCGATCCAAAGTTTGTACCCAAGTACGAACAAGTATGGAAAAAACAGGGTAAGGTACCAAGTACCATTAATAACTTCGGCTGTAGATGGCCGAGCGAGGCAAACGGCTCACCGTTGGAAAGGTCTTGGGGAGACCTATCTACCCTGAAAGTTTTATGAGGCTGAGTTGAAAGACCACGGAGATATTAGGTGATGATGGTCCAATTCGGGGACCAAGTCTCAGGAAATGGCACTTGACCAAAATCACCCTTGGAAGGTGAATACCGGCTTACCGGTAAGAGATAGCGACTTGGCGTAGAATATTCATAAGTTGGGCGTGTAGAGACGCAACTTTCATTATATGGGGGCAACCCGGTCAGGGTGCTCCAAGTCGGTCGTTTGGTCGGTATATGGTTTGGGCCGACCACATGGTGTACCAAGTTGAGGTATCTTTCATGAATTATAACTCGCTCAGTTTGCCACCGAGCGACAAGTTGCGGTGTGTTTTGGAATGGTCTTGAGTGGGACTATCAAGCAAAAATACAAACAGAATATCAGCTTGTCCATGGCCGAAGCTATTAGTGAAACATATAGCAAAATGGGTCCGAAAACGAATGAAATGGGACTTGGACCAAGAATAACGGCAAGTTAGAGAAGAGATAGCAAGTTGGCGTAGAACAATTATATTTAGTGCATGGTATGACCAAGAAAAAAGTATATGATGCAAAGGTGCTGGCTGGCCTCCAAAGTGGAGATATGGGCGATACAAAGTTTGTACCCAAGTATGGCAAAAACTGGTAGAGGTACCTTTCATGAATTACTGCTCAGGCTGTATGGCACTTAGCGGGACGCTTGGCTCTGGTATGGAATAGTCTTGAGTGGGACTATCAAGGAAAAATACGAACAAAAAATCACCATGTCCACGGACGAAGGTATTAGCGAAACTTAGAGCGAAATTGCGACCAAGTCGCTGGAAATGGCCCTTGGACCAAGTATACCGTCAAGGCGGTACGAGATAGCGAGTTGACGTAGAACATTTATAAGTTTGCCTACAAGAGACAAAAGTTTAGTTATATGGGGCCAACCCGCTCAGGGTTGTCCAAGTCGGTCATATGGCTGATCGAAATTTTCGACCAAGTACTGAGAAAACAGGGTAAGGTACCGTGTACCTCGAATAACTTCGGCTGTAGATGTCCGAGCGAGGCGAACGGCATAGCGTTGGAAAGGTCTTGAGGTGCTCTAGGCACCCTGAAAGTATGAGAAAGCTATCTGGAAAACTTGTGGAGATATTAGAGAAACATAGGGCCCAAAAGATACCAAGTCGCAGGAAATGGGCCCTCCATGAACACCCTAAAATCCCAATTACGGCTAAGTTGCAGGCCAGCTAGCGAAGTGAAATGTTCTAGGCATAACTAGAACACGTTAAGGCGCAACTTTTTGAATAAGAACTTTTTTCGATATCTGGTCCCCAAAGGGGGGATATGGGCGATCCAAGGATTTTTCCAAGTTTCGGTACTTTTTACGGTATCGCTCATAGCTCCGGCTGTAAGCAAGCAAATGACAATTTAAGACATGATTTGGAAAGGTATTGAGTAGTACTAACTTACGTTAGAACACAGCGAAGCGCTATCGGTTCATGGCAAGGCCGATATAAACAGTCAAAGATGAAAAATGTTGATAAAATGAACAAAAATTACCTTGGTACGCGAATAGCGGCCAGGGATGAAGAGGTACGAAGTTGGTGTAGAACAATTATAATTAGGGCTTGGTACGCTCTAAAAGTTTGCCGAAGACCGCAAAGCGCTCAGACCCATAGAAAGTGGCCATTTGGGCCGAACAGTGCATGCAAAGAGGTGAAAATGCAAAAATTGCACTTTGAGGGGCGATTTGCGGGGGGAAGGAGGGGTCGGAGGGCAAAATGTCCCTTGACCAAAAAGTTTTATCTCGTCGAGATCTACAACATTGCCGAAGACCGCAAAGCGCTAGCTCGCAATCGAAAAATCGAGAATTTGAAAATTTTCTAAGTCTTGGGCTCCCTAAGGAAAAGTTTCAAAAATCACGTTTGTCCCCTATTTTGAAGGGGAAGGAGTCGGTTCCGGGGCATGGTGTCTTCGGCAAAAAGTCTTATCTTTTTGCGTACTTTCGACTAGTTCAATAAAAATTTTTGACCCAAAATTTGTTCGGCGGACCCCTAGGTCGAAAAACCCGAAAAAAGTCGAAAAAAGTCGAAAATGTCGAAAAATGAGAAAACCTCATATTCGGACTCTACACGAGCCCCAGATATTGAAAAGTGAAATCCGCGGTCGATTTGGAACAAAAAATTTACCTAGGCAAAGTTGTATGGAGGTAGGGACCCCTGAGAAAAAAGTTTGGTCCCGAGGCTCCTTGGACCACCAAGTCCCTAGGTCGGACCAAAATCGGAAAAAATCCGACCAAAGTCGAAAGTGTCGAAAATTTTAAAAAACCCCTTTTGGGGCCCTATGGCCTCCCTAGATAATGAAAAGTGAGGTCCGCGGCCGATCCGGAAGAAAAACTTGACCTAGGGAAACTTGTATGACGGTGGGGACCCAAAAAAATTTCGATGAGTGTAGTTTAGACAGGCCGGAAAATGTATCGGTGGTCCGTATCAAGGGACGTCTTTTAGTTCCATGGGGTGGTGGTCGTCGAACAAAGTCGCCTAGGTCGACCACCAGAAAGACCAGTCGTGTTGTAATGGATGTTTTGACCACTTTACTAGGGAAACCTAGTAGGTCGAAGCAAATTTGGGGTTCGAGATGAGTTGGTGAAAGTTGGTCCAACCTAGGTGTGCTTGGTGGAGGTTGACCATGAAAGTAGAGCATGATGGGAATGACCATAACTTTGGTTCTAGATGTCGGATCGGTACACTTTCGGCAGTTTTGGAAAGGTGAAGGCCTGCTCTAGCTATGTTTCCTACCAAGCTGAGCGCCTACTAGTGACCCGGAGGAGGTATTAAGGGTCAAAGGCAAAAAGGGGTACCCTAAAGTGCGTGTGACCAAGAAAATGGGAAAAACGGTATCGCCTATAGCTCAGGCTGTATGGCTCGGATCGGAAAGCTTGGATATGCGTTGGAAAGGTCTTGATGAGCGCTAGCTATGTGTCCTACCAAGCGAAGCGCTAGGTGTTGAGCAAGTCGGTCATATTAGAGGGCAAAGGTGAAAAATGGTGGTTTAGAGGCGAAAATTCACCTTATGATCGAAAATAGCGGGCGAACGATAAGAGCTACGAACACGGCGTAGAACAATCATAAGTACGTTACCACAAGACCTAACTTTGGCCAATATAGAGCGAGAAGATCGGAGGTACCCATCAGGGTGATATGGCTGGTTCAAAGTTGGACCAAAACGAGACTTGAGAAATGGATTGAAACACGGTATCGCGAATAACTCAGGCTGTATGGAACGGATCGACAAGCTTAGATCAGTGTTGGAAAGGTCGAACCGAGCGCTAACTATAATCCCAAACAACCGAAGCGCTAAGTGTTGAGCAAAACTGAGTTATTAAGCGACAAAGTGGAAAAATAATACCAAAATGGCCAAAAATCACACAAGACCAAGAATACCGAGCAAGCGGTAAGAGATAGCGGGTTGACGTAGAATACTTATAAGTTTGCCTCTACGAGACCTAAAAGTCGTCCATAGAAAGCGAGAAGATCGGACCACTCTGGAAGGGTGATACGAGTGGTCAAAAATTAGCAAAAATGAAACATGGCTAAAATGGATTTGACTTGTGCACCATGTAGCTCCGGCTGTATGGCATGGATTGTAGAGCTAGGATATGTTTTGGAAAGGTAACACCCAGCGCTAGATACGACTAGAAGAAAGCAAAGCGCTAACTAGCATGATTTGGAAGTTATTAAGCGTCAAAGTCGAAAAATGTTACCAAAATTGAAACTCGAGTACATTGGGCCAAAAAGTACAAGTTGTGAAATTTGGACTTACGAGTAAAATACCGAGCAGGCGGTAAGAGATAGAGACTTGGTGTAGAACAATTATAAGTTGGGCATGTTATAACCTATATTTGGCCCGAACATAGTCTCGAGATCGGTGGTACCTAAAAGGGTGGTACAGGTGTTAGATGGTTTTCCCAGAGCATAAGCTCCACATGATATGGAAAACGGGAAACATCATAACTTCGGCTGTATGGCATGGAATGGAACGAACAAGGTATCGATGGAAAGAGAAAAGGTAGCGCTAACTATAATTCCTTCCAAGCAAAGCGCTAGCATGTGACCGTTTGGGTGTTATTGTGAGTCAAAGTCTGAAATTGTTACCACGAGAGGCGAAAATCCAACTAAGTCCATGAATACCGGGCTGGCGGTAAGAGATACGGCTTGGCCGTAGAACATTTATAAGTTGGCCAATACAAGACCTAAGTTTCGTCCATAGACGACAAGAAGATCGAAGATACGTGAAGGTGAGATATGGGCGTCCCAAAGTGGGCCTTTGAAAAAGTGACAAACTTCCCTTATAACAGCATACACCAAATATCTCTGGCTCTATGGCACCGAATAAGAAGTTGAGCTCAGCGATAGAAAGGTGATAGGCAGCGCTAAATATCATACGAACAGAGTGAAGCGCTAAAGGGAAAGGATCTTGGTGATATAAGGTGACAAAGTCGAGAAAAGTTGCCTCAAAATCATGAAAAATGTGATAAAATGGCTAAGTCCCGGGTGCCTTAAGGGCAGGTTAATCGAATGTACCGAGCTGGCGGTACGAGATAGAGACTTGGTGTAGAACAATTATATGTTTGGCATGGCAAGACCTACATTCGGTCAATACAAAGTGAGAAGATCAAAGATACCCGCAAGGGTGATATTGGTGTCCAAAGGAAAAAAGCACTAAGTCAAGAAGTCAGTATGCGATGAAACACGGACCAAGAGTACCAAGCAATTGGTGCAAGTTAGAGCCTTAATGGTTCAAGATAGAGACTTGGTGTAGAACAATTATAAGTTTGGCATAGCAAGACCTACATTTGGTCAATACATGGTGCGAAGATCAAAGATACCCGTAAGGGTGATATTGGTGTCCAAAGGTAAAAAACACTAAGTCTTGGGAAACTTATATGAAGAAAAAGGACCCTGATGGGTCATATGGAATTGATCGAAAAATCGGCTAAGTCCCAAAATGGGGATGTCAGAACTACACTCATATGTTACCACATGAAGCAAGGCAAACTTATATGAAGGAAAGGACCCTGATGGGTCATATGGTATTTTACGAAAAATCGGCTAAGTCCCAAAATGGGGATGTCAGAACTACACTCAAATGTTACCACACCAAGCAAGGCAAACTTATATGAAGCAAAGGACCCTGATGGGTCATATGGTATTTTACGAAAAATCGGCTAAGTCCCAAAATGGGGATGTCAGAACTACACTCAAATGTTACCACACCAAGCAAGGCAAACTTATATGAAGCAAAGGACCCTGATGGGTCATATGGTATTTTACGAAAAATCGGCTAAGTCCCAAAATGGGGATGTCAGAACTACACTCAAATGTTACCATACCAAGCAAGGCAAACTTATATGAAGCAAAGGACCCTGATGGGTCATATGGTATTTTACGAAAAATCGGCTAAGTCCCAAAATGGGGATGTCAGAACTACACTCAAATGTTACCACACCAAGCAAGGCAAACTTATATGAAGCAAAGGACCCTGATGGGTCATATGGTATTTTACGAAAAATCGGCTAAGTCCCAAAATGGGGATGTCAGAACTACACTCAAATGTTACCACACCAAGCAAGGCAAACTTATATGAAGCAAAGGACCCTGATGGGTCATATGGTATTTTACGAAAAATCGGCTAAGTCCCAAAATGGGGATGTCAGAACTACACTCAAATGTTACCACACCAAGCAAGGCAAACTTATATGAAGCAAAGGACCCTGATGGGTCATATGGTATTTTACGAAAAATCGGCTAAGTCCCAAAATGGGGATGTCAGAACTACACTCAAATGTTACCACACCAAGCAAGGCAAACTTATATGAAGCAAAGGACCCTGATGGGTCATATGGTATTTTACGAAAAATCGGCTAAGTCCCAAAATGGGGATGTCAGAACTACACTCAAATGTTACCACACCAAGCAAGGCAAACTTATATGAAGGAAAGGACCCTGATGGGTCATATGGTATTTTACGAAAAATCGGCTAAGTCCCAAAATGATGATGTCAGAACTACACTCAAATGTTACCACACCAAGCAAGGCAAACTTATATGAAGGAAAGGACCCTGATGGGTCATATGGTATTTTACGAAAAATCGGCTTAGGTGAACCCTAAGAAGAAACACGGACCAAGTCAGATGGCCTAAGTCAAGAGTGCAAGTGACCTAGGCAAAGTTGTATGACGGTGAGGACCCTGAAAAATCTGGTTAGTGTAGTTTAGACAGGGGAGGTTTTTGGGTCGGCTGAACCTCCTTATTTTGGGTTTTGACCTCCTCAAGAAGCTACACCTAGGCAAACTGCCTAGGGTGAAAGTGCGAAGACCAATCGAATAGTAAGACAAGTTTTGACCGATCGCCCTAGGCAAGCTTGTATGAAGAAAGGGACCCTATGGGTCATATGGAAATACATGAAAAATCGGCTAAGTCCCAAAATTGGGATGTCTGAACTACACTAAAAAGTTACCACATCAAGCAAGGCAAAGTACCTAGGTGAACCCTAAGAAGAAACACGGACTAAGTCAGATGGCCTAAGTCAAGAGTACAAGTGACCTAGGCAAAGTTGTATGGCGCTGAGGACCCTGAAAAATCGGGTTAGTGTAGTTCAGACAGGGGAGGTTTTTGGGTCGGCTGAACCTCCTTATTTTGGGTTTTGACCTCCTCAAGAAGCTACACCTAGGCAAACTGCCTAGGGTGAAAGTGCGAAGACCAATCGAATAGTAAGACAAGTTTTGACCGATCGCCCTAGGCAAGCTTGTATGAAGAAAGGGACCCTATGGGTCATATGGAAATACATGAAAAATCGGCTAAGTCCCAAAATTGGGATGTCTGAACTACACTAAAAAGTTACCACATCAAGCAAGGCAAAGTACCTAGGTGAACCCTAAGAAGAAACACGGACCAAGTCAGATGGCCTAAGTCAAGAGTACAAGTGACCTAGGCAAAGTTGTATGGCGCTGAGGACCCTGAAAAATCGGGTTAGTGTAGTTCAGACAGGGGAGGTTTTTGGGTCGGCTGAACCTCCTTATTTTGGGTTTTGACCTCCTCAAGAAGCTACACCTAGGCAAACTGCCTAGGGTGAAAGTGCGAAGACCAATCGAATAGTAAGACAAGTTTTGACCGATCGCCCTAGGCAAGCTTGTATGAAGAAAGGGACCCTTAGGGTCATATGGAAATTCATGAAAAATCGGCTAAGTCCCAAAATTGGGATGTCAGAACTACACTAAAAAGTTACCACATCAAGCAAGGCAAAGTACCTAGGTGAACCCTAGGAAGAAACACGGACCAAGTCAGATGGCCTAAGTCAAGAGTATAAGTGACCTAGGCAAAGTTGTATGGCGCTGAGGACCCTGAAAAATCGGGTTAGTGTAGTTAAGACAGGGGAGGTTTCAGGGTCGGCCAGACCTCCTTATTTCGGGTTTTGGCCTCCTCAAGAAGACAGACCTAGGCGAATTGCCTAGGGTGAAACTGCGAAGACCAATCGAATAGTAAGACAAGTTTTGACCGATCGCCCTAGGCAAGCTTGTATGAAGAAAGGGACCCTATGGGTCATATGGAAATTCATGAAAAATCGGCTAAGTCCCAAAATTGGGATGTCAGAACTACACTATAAAGTTACCACATTAGCAAGGCAGACTTGTATGAAGAACGGGACCCAGGTGAAAGTAGCAAATATCCCAAACCGAACATGAATATTATACACACAAGAGTACGAACATAAAGGAACACGGACCAAGCGTGCCGAGAGAATCGGTACTATAGAGCCCTCGTGGTTCTACACAAAGACTTTATGTTAGGGGTTCAAGCCCCATAGTACTCAAACGGTGACAGTAGCAAATATCCCAAACCGAACATGAATATTATACACACAAGAGTACGAACATAAAGGAACACGGACCAAGCGTGCCGAGAGAATCGGTACTATAGAGCCCTCGTGGTTCTACACAAAGACTTTATGTTAGGGGTTCAAGCCCCATAGTACTCAAACGGTGACAGTAGCAAATATCCAAAAACGAACTGGAATTTACATTCTGTTGGTCATGCGGTCGTCCAAAGGGGTCTAGTATCCTGGGATGACAAGCATCACGGGCACAGTCTCGTATCAAAACAGTCGAAGAGGCCCGCGAAAGCTTGCTTTCCATGGCTATGCGATGCACAAATTGAGTTTCTCCGTAGTTATACACAGCGCACAGGTGAAAGTAGCAAATATCCCAAATCGAACATGAATTTTATACACACAAGAGTACAAACATAAAGGAACACGGACCAAGCGTACCGAGAGAATCGGTACTAGAGCCCTTGTGGTTCTACATTGAGAGCCCTCGTGGTTCTACATAGATACTTTATGTTAGGGGTTCCAACCCCATAGTACTAGAACGGTGGAAGTAGCAAATAAACCGAACGTGGAATTTACTTTCTGATGGTCATGCGGTCGTCCAAAGGGGTCTAGTATCCTGGGATGACAAGCATCACGGGCACAGCTCGTATCAAAACAGTCGAAGAGGCCCGCGAAAGCTTGCTTTCCATGGCTATGCGATGCACAAATTGAGTTTACTCACCGTAGTATAAAACGAACGAACCGAACCTATCCGAGTAGGGATAATGGGCGCAGTAACATACTTCTGTGACCCAGCGAGAGTTGAACGAGGTGACATGAACTGTCAGTGGCTTATATCAGATGGGATACATACATGAGATTGCTTTCAAATCTACACTCGAAAACCTAACCAAGTAAAAGCGAACGTGGGGAGGATTCGAAACTGGTAACGAAATCTTAAGCTGGAAAGAGTCATCACTATGGATACATATTATGCGAAACCAATCAAGTGCTCATTACTGATCCAAAACCGAAGAGCACTAGTGAACACCTTAATCTCACCCTAGTTCACATCCAAGTGATCGACCACGTGTGTGAAGCAAAGACCAATCGAATTCCTCAATGGACCGAACACTATGAACAAATGGCCAAAAACGTTATAACTATCCAAACATACTACTATCTAGCGAAAGTCATCACGATGGAACCATACCATGATCTTTAACCTATAGCGCTCACCATATTCCTACCCAGAGTGCAAGTGAACAGATTGCCCACCCTTACCCAGTTCACAACCACGTGATCGACTAACATACCGAGGTTACCACAAGTCAAAGTTATACGTTTACAAGCGCAAGACCAATCGAAAACCCCGAAAGCAATCTCGACCCAAAATGTATTATCCGTGAGTGTAGTCGAGTCTCGTACTCGTCATCTGTAATCGTCGGATAGAATATCCAGTACACGGTTGTCTTTCCAAATGAAATCTACATACAGAACTCGCTCTTGGCAAATGGGTGGCAATGGCGCAATCAGGAGCGAGTTCCCGTCCGGGTGCCAAGTGATTGGCAAATGTCTGGGGGAAAGCAACCATATATTGATTTGTCTGTTAGTGTACTGGGTGTTTGAGGTATGTAGTATCCACGCTTGGTTGGGTGTGTCAGAGGACCATGGATGCGTTCACAACCCCAATTGGGGTACATCGGGAATGATTTTGTGGAACCGATGTGCCCGGCACACACTAAGTTTTGTTGCAAGTTAATAGTGTGCCATGTCCGGGGGGGTTGTGATTAAACTCTGGTGAATTGCGTACTGTGGTGATTGGGGTATGAAAGCCCCGCAGTTGCAATGATCGGACGCGCCTAGCGTGTCCTTTAGTTGATGGTAGGGAAATGAAGGCCCTTGTCAGCTCACCTAAGTATTCATGGAAGTTTGGCATAAGGTCGCTGTGGTAGGGGTATGAAGGCCCCGTCAGCGCATGCACAATCGGGCGCACGTGCGCTTAGCGGAGTCGAATGCCGCTCAAGTGCCTGTCCGGTGCATCGGGTGTGTGTGATACGAGGGCAATGAGGTTCGCACGGGGGCTCGCCTCCCGTGTGCTACCGGACTTGACAACATATAGAACGTGGTGTTTGCTCCTCCGGGTGCAATGGGACAATGAACATTCGAACGCAAAGTCGGAATTCTGGTTGATCCTACCAGTAATATACGCTCGTCTCAAAGGTTAAGCCATGCATGTCTAAGTACAAACAGATTTAATGTGAAACCGCATAAGGCTCAGTATAACAGCTATAATTTACGAGATCATCAACCTAGTTACTTGGATAACTGTGGAAAATCTAGAGCTAATACATGCAACATGCCAGGACCCTCGCGGGAACTGGTGCACTTATTAGTCAAACCAATCGCGGGTTCTCCGTGTCATTGAGTTGAAGTCTGGATAATGATGCTGATCGTATGGTCTCGCACCGACGACAGATCTCGCAAATATCTGCCCTATCAACTATGGATGGTAGTATAGAGGACTACCATGGTTGCAACGGGTAACGGGGAATCAGGGTTCGATTCCGGAGAGGGAGCCTGAGAAATGGCTACCACATCCAAGGAAGGCAGCAGGCGCGTAAATTACCCAATCCCGGGACGGGGAGGTAGTGACGAGAAATAACAATATGAAACTCTTTAATGATGTTTCATAATTGGAATGAGTAGAGCATAAATCCTTCTACGAGGATCAAGTGGAGGGCAAGTCTGGTGCCAGCAGCCGCGGTAATTCCAGCTCCACTAGCGTATATTAAAATTGTTGCGGTTAAAACGTTCGAAGTTGATACTTGTCCAACACAGTCCGGCTCCGCCGACCCGGTCAACCCGTGGTCGGTGGGCCAAGTCGGAATCTGGTTGCGACTCAATGGTGTGGTAGGGCACCAAGTCTGTGTCATGGTGTGCCCTTCAACGGGTGCAAGTGTAACATAGAGCTCGACCGCTCACGTTTACCTTGAACAAATTAGAGTGCTTAAAGCAGGGTGCCCAAACGCCCTAGAATAATCTTGCATGGAATAATGGAATACGACCTTGGTCTAATCTTTCATTGGTTTGTACTCAGACCGGAGGTAATGATTAACAGAAGTAGTTGGGGACACTAGTATTACGGCGCGAGAGGTGAAATTCGTAGACCGTCGTAAGACTAACTAAAGCGAAGGCATTTGTCAAGGATGCTTTCTTTAATCAAGAACGAAAGTTAGAGGATCGAAGGCGATTAGATACCGCCCTAGTTCTAACCGTAAACGATGCCAACTAGCAATTGGGAGACGCTACAACCAGGTGCTCTCAGTAGCTTCCGGGAAACCAAAGTCAGGTTCCGGGGGAAGTATGGTTGCAAAGTTGAAACTTAAAGGAATTGACGGAAGGGCACCACAATGAAATGGAGCTTGCGGTTCAATTTGACTCAACACGGGAAAACTTACCAGGTCCGAACTTATGGAGGTGAGACAGATTAATAGCTCTTTCTCAAATTTAAGGGTAGTGGTGCATGGCCGTTCTTAGTTCGTGGATTGATTTGTCTGGTTAATTCCGATAACGAACGTGACTCACATATGCTAACTAGAACGCAGTCAGCGTTAATGCGTCGATGCCGATTGGAACGGGTTAGGACCTTTCGGTGGAGTATGACCTGACACCTTCGCTGTTCGTGTGCGCAAGTGCACTTACGGTACGCTGCTTAGCAGGACAATTTGTGTTTAGCAAAATGAGATCGAGCGATAACAGGTCCGTGATGCCCTTAGATGTTCTGGGCTACACGCGTGCTACAATGTGGGTAGCAGCGTGTCTCCTATTCCGAGAGGAACGGGAAATCACTCAAATACTCACTTAGTAGGGATTATGGATTGCAATGGTCCATATGAACTCGGAACTTCTAGTAAGTGCTGGTCATCAGCCAGCGTTGAATACGTCCCTGCCCTTTGTACACACCGCCCGTCGCTACTACCGATGGATTATTTAGTGAGGTCTTTGGAGATGATCGTTCGCTGGATCCTCGTGAACCGCGTCTGCTTTATCGAAGTTGACCGAACTTGATGATTTAGAGGAAGTAAAAGTCGTAACAAGGTTTCCGTAGGTGAACCTGCGGAAGGATCATTAGTGGCCAAGTGATCCTTCCAGAAGTCCGAACCTGCGGGTTGAGACTTCGGCACAAGTTGCCATATGATAATTGACGAAACACTATAGAAGTCCGAACCTGCGGGTTGAGACTTAGGCACAAGTTGCCATATGAACATTGACGAAACACTATGAAGTCCGAACCTGCGGGTTGAGACTTAGGCACAAGTTGCCTTATACATGACTTCGAACAAATACACAAGTCCGAACCTGCGGGTTGAGACTTAGGCACAAGTTGCCTTATACATGACTTCGAACAAATACACAAGTCCGAACCTGCGGGTTGAGACTTAGGCACAAGTTGCCATATGAAAGTTGACGAAACACTAACAAGTCCGAACCTGCGGGTTGAGACTTAGGCACACGTTGCCTTATACATGACTTCGAACAAATACACAAGTCCGAACCTGCGGGTTGAGACTTAGGCACAAGTTGCCTTATACATACATTGGCCAAATAAACAGAAGTCCGAACCTGCGGGTTGAGACTTAGGCACAAGTTGCCATATTATATTCGATCAAACACTAAGTAGTCCGAACCTGCGGGTTGAGACTCAAGACCGTAACAAGATGTCACTATACAAGTCCGAACCTAAGGGTTGAGACTTAATGCGATCTAGATACCAAGTTGACATCCAATACCTGTTGAGCAAAACCAAAGATTCCCTGTTCTCGAATGATTACACTATATAACAGGGAATCTTGAAGAAATCAAGCAAGCGTGAAACAAAGTCATCACTTGGGCATGCTCGATAGCCAACCACATGACCTTAACCTAAGAGAGCATGCAAACCACATGATACCTATAAACGATTAACCCGCCCTAGTTCAATCGTTCACCAAGTGATGACTTCAGTATGGCTAAGAGAAAAACTTTTAAATGGGAAAAACTCTAAGTCCGAACCTCCGGGTTGAGACTTCCGCGTCGGAGGTGGGCGCACCTCCTATCCGAAAGATGGTGAATCAGGGGTGTTCGATCAGCAATGGTCGGATGCCCCGTCGTAGTCCAACTATGACAATCAAAGTCAAGACCTCCGGGTTGAGACTTTCCGCGAGTACAAGCATAAAGGAACACGGACCAAGCCGTACCGAGAGAATCGGTACTAGAGCCCTCGTGGTTCTACATTGAGAGAGCCCTCGTGGTTCTCATTAGGGGCTTTATGCAAGTCGTACTCAATACTGTGGTGTGAAGTATAAAGTATAGTCCTCCCCTGGTCCACACTGCTTCGGCGGTCCTGGGTAAGATAGTTAGTTCTAGCTTGCCCTATGTGGAAGAGGACTCAATACCCTACCTGTTGAGCTTGAAACAAAGTCATCACTTGGGCATGCTCATATTGCCATACACAATTACATTATATTCGAATGAGCATGCAAGCGACCCTATATAGACCGAACCAAAACGATAGATACCGCCGTAGTTCACCCCCACCAAGTGATGACTTCAGTATGGCTAGTGTGTGAAGTATAAAGTATAGTCCTCCCCTGGTCCACACTGCTTCGGCGGTCCTGGGTAAGATAGTTAGTTCTAGCTTGCCCTATGTGGAAGAGGACACAATACTTAATACTTAGAGTACAAGCATAAAGGAACACGGACCAAGCCGTACCGAGAGAATCGGTACTAGAGCCCTCGCGGTTCTACATTGTGAGCCCTCGTGGTTCAAACTAGATACTTTATGCAAGGCGTACTCAAAACTGTGGTGTGAAGTATAAAGTATAGTCCTCATCTGGTCCACGCTGCTTCGGCGGTCCTGGGTAAGATAGTTCATTCTAGCTTGCCCTATGTGGAAGAGGACACAATACTTAATACTGTGGTGTAATGGACAAAGTATAGTCCTCCACTGGTCCACGCTGCTCCGGCGGTCCTGGGTAAGATAGTTCATTCTAGCTTGCCCTATGTGGAAGAGGACTCAATACCCTACCTGTTGAGCTTGAAACAAAGTCATCACTTGGGCATGCTCATATTGCCATACAATATTCCATTATCTACTAATGAGCATGCAGCTATATGATTATAACCTGTAAACGATTACCCCGCCGTAGTTCAGCGCTTCAACCAAGTGAAGACTTCAGTATGGCTAGTGTGTGAAGTATAAAGTATAGTCCTCCCCTGGTCCACACTGCTTCGGCGGTCCTGGGTAAGATAGTTAGTTCTAGCTTGCCCTATGGTGGAAGAGGACACCATACTTAATACTGTGGTGTAATGAACAAAGTATAGTCCTCCACTGGTCCACGCTGCTTTGCAGTCCTGGGTAAGATAGTTAATTCTAGCTTGCCCTATGTGGAAGAGGGCATACAAGACAAAGTATAGTTCTCCCCTGGTCCACGCTGCTTCGGCGGTCCTGGGTAAGATAGTTAATTCTAGCTTGCCCTATGTGGAAGAGAGCATACATGAACCAAGAACGAAGGTTATGATCGAGGAATGATTCGACAACTAACCGATGGTATGAAATGTGAAGAATTCAAGCAAGCACACAATCAAGTCATCACTTGGGCATGCTCGATAGCCAACCTCATGACATTAACCTAGTAGAGCATGCGAAAACCAATATATATGTAAACGATGCCCCTCCCTAGTTCAGCGCTTCAACCAAGTGATGACTTCAGAATGGCTAAATCAAATCGGTTCAAAACATACCATCGGTACCCTATTGAAACACACAAGTCGATATCAAACCTCATGATTGTGTAGTCCTCCACTGGTCCACGCCGCTTCGGCGGTCCTGGGTAAGATAGTTCATTCTAGCTTGCCCTATGTGGAAGAGGGCACATTACTCAATACTGTGGTGTTATGAACAAAGTATAGTCCTCCACTGGTCCACGCTGCTCCGGCGGTCCTGGGTAAGATAGTTAATTCTAGCTTGCCCTATGTGGAAGAGGGCATACAAGACAAAGTATAGTTCTCCCCTGGTCCACGCTGCTTCGGCGGTCCTGGGTAAGATAGTTAATTCTAGCTTGCCCTATGTGGAAGAGAGCATACATGAACCAAGAACGAAGGTTATGATCGAGGAATGATTCGACAACTAACCGATGGTATGAAATGTGAAGAATTCAAGCAAGCACACAATCAAGTCATCACTTGGGCATGCTCGATAGCCAACCTCATGACATTAACCTAGTAGAGCATGCGAAAACCAATATATATGTAAACGATGCCTCCCTAGTTCAGCGCTTCAACCAAGTGATGACTTCAGAATGGCTAAATCAAATCGGTTCAAACCATACCATCGGTATCCTATTGAAACACCCAAGTCGATATCAAACCTCATGATTGTGTAGTCCTCCACTGGTCCACGCCGCTTCGGCCGTCCTGGGTAAAATGGAACATTCCAGCTTGCCCTATGTGGAAGAGGGCACATTACTCAATACTGTGGTGTGAAGTATAGAGTTCAGTTCTCCCCTGGTCCACGCTGCTTCGGCGGTCCTGGGTAAGATAGTTCATTCTAGCTTGCCCTATGTGGAAGAGGACACTTCATACTTCGTCTCTAAGCGGCGGCTTGACTCCTCCCTAAGGGGAACGGGTTTACGCGCACAGCGGCGGCTTACGCACTATGGCAGTCATGGATGCCTTACGTTTCTATGAAAAGTGTGTTCCTCCCCTGGTCCACGCTGCTTCGGCAGTCCTGGGTAAGATAGTTAGTTCTAGCTTGCCCTATGTGGAAGAGGACACGTAGACTTACTGTGGTGTGAAGTATAAAGTTCAGTTCTCCCCTGGTCCACGCCGCTTCGGCCGTCCTGGGTAAAATGGATTCATCCAGCTTGCCCTATGTGGAATGAGGACACTTTATGCTTCGTCTCTAAGCGGCGGCTTGCTCCTCCCTACGGGGAACGGGTATACGCGCACAGCGGCGGCTTACGTTATGGCAGTCATGGATGCCTTACGTTTCCATGAAAAGTGTGTTCCTCCCCTGGTCCACGCTGCTTCGGCAGTCCTGGGTAAGATAGTTAGTTCTAGCTTGCCCTATGTGGAAGAGGACACGTAGACTTACTGTGGTGTGAAGTATAAGGTTCAGTTCTCCCCTGGTCCACGCCGCTTCGGCCGTCCTGGGTAAAATGGATTCATCCAGCTTGCCCTATGTGGAATGAGGACACTTTATGCTTCGTCTCTAAGCGGC
>NW_026689792.1:160000-190000 GCF_943734765.1 Anopheles ziemanni | reverse complement strand
TGCTGGCTTGGTGATTAAACACTTGATATTCCATCTTCGGATGAATTTCGGGTGTCACCTGTTGCCTAAGACCACTTGCATGTTTAGCTCGCCGTGGGGTAGCAAGCGTTGTGATCTAATGGCCTTACCGGGCAAACACTTTCGGTTCGTCAAGGACTTGGAGTGCCGGGACGGGTTGGCGGATCCATCACTCTGAGTATGCCGGGTTGATACTTGGGGTTGGTTTGGTTTTGGTGACCCAATACTAGATGTACCATCTCGGTGGTATGTCAGTATCACCTATACTCCAGACCACTTGCATGGTTAGCAAGCGTTGTGATCTAATGGCCCAACCGGGCAAACACTTTGGGTTCGCAAGGACTTAGAGTGCCGGGACGGGTTGGCGGATCCAACACTCTGGGTACCTCCGGGTACTTGGGGTTGGTTGAGGACTTGGTGAACAAACACTTGATATACACTCTCCGGATGTACTTCGGGTGTCACCTGTTGTCCGAGACCACTTGCATGGTTAGCAAGCGTTGTGATTCAATGGCCCTACCGGGCAAACACTTTGGGTTCGCAAGGACTTGGAGTGCCGGGACGGGTTGGCGGATCCAACACTCTGGGTACCTCCGGGTACTTGGGGTTGGTTGAGGACTTGGTGAACAAACACTTGTTGTACACTCTCCGGATGTACTTCGGGTGTCACCTGTTGTCCGAGGCCACTTGCATGGTAGCAAGCGTTGTGATACAATGGCCCTACCGGGCAAACACTTTGGGTTCGCAAGGACTTGGAGTGCCGGGACGGGTTTGCGGATCCAACACTCTGGGTACCTCCGGGTACTTGGGGTTGGTTGAGGACTTGGTGAACAAACACTTGATATACACTCTTCGGATGTACTTCGGGTATCGCCTGTTGTCCGAGACCACTTGCATGGTTAGCAAGCGTTGTGGTCTAATGGCCCTACCGGGCAAACACTTTGGGTTCGCGAGGACTTAGAGTGCTGGTAGTGGTTGGCGGACCCAACACTCTGGGTACCTCCGGGTACTTGGGGTTGGTTGAGGACTTGGTGAACAAACACTTGTTGTACACTCTCCGGATGTACTTCGGGTGTCACCTGTTGTCCGAGACCACTTGCATGGTTAGCAAGCGTTGTGGTCTAATGGCCCTACCGGGCAAACACTTTATGTTCGCGAGGACTTGGAGTGCTGGTAGTGGTTGGCGGACCCAACACTCTGGGTACCTCCGGGTACTTGGGGTTGGTTGAGAACTTGGTGAAGATACCCCTGTCACCTTGTTCGAGGCCACTTGCATGGTCGCAAGCGTTGTGATACAATGGCCCTACCGGGCAAACACTTTGGGTTCGCAAGGACTTGGAGTGCCGGGACGGGTTTGCGGATCCAACACTCTGGGTACCTCCGGGTACTTGGGGTTGGTTGAGGACTTGGTGAACAAACACTTGATATACACTCTCCGGGTGTACTTCGGGTGTCACCTGTTGTCCGAGGCCACTTGCATGGTTAGCAAGCGTTGTGGTCTAATGGCCCTACCGGGCAAACACTTTGGGTTCGCGAGGACTTGGAGTGCTGGTAGTGGTTGGCGGATCCAACACTCTGGGTACCTCCGGGTACTTGGGGTTGGTTGAGGACTTGGTGAGCAAACACTTGATATACGTTCTTCGGATGTACTTCGGGTGTCACCTGTTGTCCGAGGCCACTTGCATGGTCAACGGTTGAGGTGGTAATGGCGGATCGGTGCTGTAGGGTGCCGGCCTGTTGGCTGCCTTGGCCGGGTTGGTTGGTTAACACTTGATTGAGCTTGCACCCGAGGGTAATGGCACTTGAAGGTGGGTACCGGCCAACTGACCTGGTGTGTTGGTTGGTTGGTGAACACTTGGCGGTACTTGCACTTGGCTGTGCTTGGACTTGAAGGTGGGATCTGGCTGGCCTAGGCCATTGGTGGTTGGTTGGTTGGTTAGTCCTTAGCTGGGCTGGCTGGCTGGCTGGCCATCGGTGGTGTGGTGTGGTGTGGTGTGTGGAGTCGAGCATCGCGCGCCGTTGCCTTCTTCGGAGTGTTGTGGGTACGCAAGTGCTTGCAGTGCAAAGAGGTTGGTGATGGAGTGACATTGCCTTCACCATGGAGTTGCGGGTACTTAGGTACTTGCAAGGAGATGGTGGTATGGTGGTGTTGCATGTGTGGTGTTCGATTAGAAAGATATAATTTCTAAGTCCGGATTAGTGCTGTCAGTGGGGCCGCCGCTAACAGGTCCTGCACGGCCACCGTGGGGCTTGACTTGGCGCTATTCCGGACTTGGGGCGATCACGATGTCCCCGTGCGGGACTTAGAAGATGGAAGAACACAAGTACCCTTATCCCATGACTTGTGAGCGATTGGCATACGTTACCACATGAAGAGAAAAATTGGCTAAGTCCCGGATCCATATTATATGAAGAGAAAAATCGGCTAAGTCCCGGATCCATATTATATGAAGAGAAAAATTGGCTAAGTCCCGGATCCATATTATATGAAGAGAAATATCGGCTAAGTCCAGGATCCATATATAATAACCTAATAATCGGCTAAGTCCCGGATCCATATTATATGAAGAGAAAAATCGGCTAAGTCCAGGATCCATATATAATAACCTAATAATCGGCTAAGTCCAGGATCCATATATAATAACCTAATAACAGGCTAAGTCCAGGATCCATATTATATGAAGAGAAAAATCGGCTAAGTCCGAGATTGGGTCTGTCAGACATACACTTTCAAGATACCACACAAGCAAGCAAGATGGCCTAGTGATGGAACCATATAATATGCAGAGAAAAATCGGCTAAGTCCGAGATTGGGTCTGTCGGAAATACACTATCAAGTTACCACACAAGCAAGCAAGATGGCCTAATGATGGATCCATATGATATGAAGAGAAAAATCGGCTAAGTCCAGGATCCATATAATATGAAGAGAAAAATCGGCTAAGTCCCAGATTGGGTCTGTCAGAAATACACTTCCAAGTTACCACACAAGCAAGCAAGATGGCCTAGTGATGGATCCATATGATATGAAGAGAAAAATCGGCTAAGTCCCAGATTGGGTCTGTCAGAAATACACTTCCAAGTTACCACACAAGCAAGCAAGATGGCCTAGTGATGGATCCATATGATATGAAGAGAAAAATCGGCTAAGTCCAGGATCCATATAATATGAAGAGAAAAATCGGTTAAGTCCCAGATTGGGTCTGTCAGAAATACACTTCCAAGTTACCACATGAGCAAGCAAGATGGCCTAGTGATGGATCCATATAATATGCAGAGAAAAATCGGCTAAGTCCCAGATTGGGTCTGTCAGAAATACACTTCCAAGTTACCACATGAGCAAGCAAGTTACCACATGAAGAGAAAGCCGGCAAAGTCTGGGAATGTTACCACATGAACTGGAAAATGGGCAAAAACCTACCTTCACAGGGAACGTGAATAAGTAAGGCTGTAGACATCGGATCGACAAGCCAAAGACTGATATGGAAAGGAAATGAGTAGTACTAGCTTTCCTGAGAGTTGCAGAGCTTAGACTGCATATGAACGAAAGTTATTAAGCGTCAAAGTCAGAGAAGTTACCCAAAGGAACACAAGTTCCAACTTAGAGCATGTATACCGCCTAGACGGTAAGAGGTACGGCCAGGCTGAGGAATAAGGAAATGTTGGCCAACATGTTCCCTAACTATCCCCCGAAGACCGCAAAGCAATCCAACATCAACCAAGAAAGTTATAGCCCGATCAAGGAAACACCTACTTTGCACCGATATTGCACCAAATACATGTACCAAGCACCTTCGGTTGCATACCTGCAGGGGTTTACCATAGTAGGCCATGGAAGACCGATATACCGAACATAATCACTTTCTATCTCCTCGGGTGTTTGAGATAGCGCTTTGCGGTACAAGAACGAAAGTTAGACTTTATCTTGGTGCATCTTTTTGCCCAAGATCACAAGACCCTATCTACCAAGGCAAGAAAGTTGTGTGGGGACAAAATGTCCAAAAGTGCCCAAAGTGGCACACTTGAACCATATTTTCGAGAAAAACACAAGTGTGGGCCCGAGCTAGCAAGTTGAAATGTTCTGACCGTCAGTAGCCCTAGTTGAGGTGCACTTATCATTATATGAGGCCAACGTGCCAGCTAGTCTCTAAAGGGGCGATATGGGTGTTCCAAGGTTTGTACCCAATTGAGGAAAAAACAGGGTAAGGTACGGTGTACCGCGAATAACTCGGGCTATAGATGTCCGATCGATGAGTTTGGCATATGTATGGAAAGGTCTCGACGAGACCTAACTACCCTGAAAGTATGAAGGCAAAGACTTGAATGACCGGGAAGTTATTAAGTGCACAAGTGGTAAAGTTGCACCAAAGTCCATGTTACCCGAAGTGGTACATGAACACCCAATATTCGACCAAAACACAAGTTTAGAGACGAGCTAGCGAGCTACATTGTTCAGACCGTCAGTAGCCCGCATCAAGACACGCATTTCATTATATTGAGCCTAGCCGCTAGCTCGACTCGAAGTCGGTCATATGGTTGGTTGATGGTTTGGACCGACCACGTGGTGTACCAAGGTGATGTACCTTTCATGAATTAAAACTCTGGCTGTATGGCACTGAGCGACAAGCTAAGGTGTGATTTGGAATAGTCTTGAGTGGGACTATTTAGGAAAAATGCGAACAAAAAATCACAAAGTCCTTGGGCGAAGCTATTAGCGAAACATAGAGCAAATTGGTACCAAAAACTATGGAAATGGGACTTGAGTCAAAAATAACCGCAAGTTGGAGAAGAGATAGCAAGCTTGCGTAGAACAATTATATTTGGTGCATGGTATCACCAACAAAAAAGTATATGGGGCCAAGGTGCTGGCTGGCCTCCAAAGTGGAGATATGGGCGATCCAAAGTTTGTACCCAAGTACGAACAAGTATGGAAAAAACAGGGTAAGGTACCAAGTACCATTAATAACTTCGGCTGTAGATGGCCGAGCGAGGCAAACGGCTCACCGTTGGAAAGGTCTTGGGGAGACCTATCTACCCTGAAAGTTTCATGAGGCTGAGTTGAAAGACCACGGAGATATTAGGTGATGATGGTCCAATTCGGGGACCAAGTCGCAGGAAATGGCGCTTGACCAAAATCACCCTTGGAAGGTGAATACCGGCTTACCGGTAAGAGATAGCGACTTGGCGTAGAATATTCATAAGTTGGGCGTGTAGAGACGCAACTTTTATTATATGGGGCCAACCCGGTCAGGGTGCTCCAAGTCGGTCGTTTGGTTGGTTTATGGTTTGGGCCGACCACGTGGTGTGCCAAGTTGAGGTACCTTTCATGAATTATAACTTGGTCAGTTTGCCACCGAGCGACAAGCTGCGGTGTGTTTTGGAATGGTCTTGAGTGGGACTATCAAGGAAAAATACCAATCGAAAATCAGCTTGTCCATGGCCGAAGCTATTAGTGAAACATATAGCAAAATGGGTCCAAAAACGAATGAAATGGGAATTGGACCAAGAATAACGGCAAGTTGGAGAAGAGATAGCAAGTTGGCGTAGAACAATTATATTTGGTGCATGGCATGACCAACAAAAAAGTATATGGGGCCAAGGTGCTAGCTGGCCTCCAAAGTGGAGATATGGGCGATCCAAAGTTTGTACCCAAGTACGAACAAGTATGGAAAAAACAGGGTAAGGTACCAAGTACCATTAATAACTTCGGCTGTAGATGGCCGAGCGAGGCAAACGGCTCACCGTTGGAAAGGTCTTGGGGAGACCTATCTACCCTGAAAGTTTTATGAGGCTGAGTTGAAAGACCACGGAGATATTAGGTGATGATGGTCCAATTCGGGGACCAAGTCTCAGGAAATGGCACTTGACCAAAATCACCCTTGGAAGGTGAATACCGGCTTACCGGTAAGAGATAGCGACTTGGCGTAGAATATTCATAAGTTGGGCGTGTAGAGACGCAACTTTCATTATATGGGGGCAACCCGGTCAGGGTGCTCCAAGTCGGTCGTTTGGTCGGTATATGGTTTGGGCCGACCACATGGTGTACCAAGTTGAGGTATCTTTCATGAATTATAACTCGCTCAGTTTGCCACCGAGCGACAAGTTGCGGTGTGTTTTGGAATGGTCTTGAGTGGGACTATCAAGCAAAAATACAAACAGAATATCAGCTTGTCCATGGCCGAAGCTATTAGTGAAACATATAGCAAAATGGGTCCGAAAACGAATGAAATGGGACTTGGACCAAGAATAACGGCAAGTTAGAGAAGAGATAGCAAGTTGGCGTAGAACAATTATATTTAGTGCATGGTATGACCAAGAAAAAAGTATATGATGCAAAGGTGCTGGCTGGCCTCCAAAGTGGAGATATGGGCGATACAAAGTTTGTACCCAAGTATGGCAAAAACTGGTAGAGGTACCTTTCATGAATTACTGCTCAGGCTGTATGGCACTTAGCGGGACGCTTGGCTCTGGTATGGAATAGTCTTGAGTGGGACTATCAAGGAAAAATACGAACAAAAAATCACCATGTCCACGGACGAAGGTATTAGCGAAACTTAGAGCGAAATTGCGACCAAGTCGCTGGAAATGGCCCTTGGACCAAGTATACCGTCAAGGCGGTACGAGATAGCGAGTTGACGTAGAACATTTATAAGTTTGCCTACAAGAGACAAAAGTTTAGTTATATGGGGCCAACCCGCTCAGGGTTGTCCAAGTCGGTCATATGGCTGATCGAAATTTTCGACCAAGTACTGAGAAAACAGGGTAAGGTACCGTGTACCTCGAATAACTTCGGCTGTAGATGTCCGAGCGAGGCGAACGGCATAGCGTTGGAAAGGTCTTGAGGTGCTCTAGGCACCCTGAAAGTATGAGAAAGCTATCTGGAAAACTTGTGGAGATATTAGAGAAACATAGGGCCCAAAAGATACCAAGTCGCAGGAAATGGGCCCTCCATGAACACCCTAAAATCCCAATTACGGCTAAGTTGCAGGCCAGCTAGCGAAGTGAAATGTTCTAGGCATAACTAGAACACGTTAAGGCGCAACTTTTTGAATAAGATTTTTTTTCGATATCTGGTCCCCAAAGGGGGGATATGGGCGATCCAAGGATTTTTCCAAGTTTCGGTACTTTTTACGGTATCGCTCATAGCTCCGGCTGTAAGCAAGCAAATGACAATCTAAGACATGATTTGGAAAGGTATTGAGTAGTACTAACTTACGTTAGAACACAGCGAAGCGCTATCGGTTCATGGCAAGGCCGATATAAACAGTCAAAGATGAAAAATGTTGATAAAATGAACAAAAATTACCTTGGTACGCGAATAGCGGCCAGGGATGAAGAGGTACGAAGTTGGTGTAGAACAATTATAATTAGGGCTTGGTACGCTCTAAAAGTTTGCCGAAGACCGCAAAGCGCTCAGACCCATAGAAAGTGGCCATTTGGGCCGAACAGTGCATGCAAAGAGGTGAAAATGCAAAAATTGCACTTTGAGGGGCGATTTGCGGGGGGAAGGAGGGGTCGGAGGGCAAAATGTCCCTTGACCAAAAAGTTTTATCTCGTCGAGATCTACAACATTGCCGAAGACCGCAAAGCGCTAGCTCGCAATCGAAAAATCGAGAATTTGAAAATTTTCTAAGTCTTGGGCTCCCTAAGGAAAAGTTTCAAAAATCACGTTTGTCCCCTATTTTGAAGGGGAAGGAGTCGGTTCCGGGGCATGGTGTCTTCGGCAAAAAGTCTTATCTTTTTGCGTACTTTCGACTAGTTCAATAAAAATTTTTGACCCAAAATTTGTTCGGCGGACCCCTAGGTCGAAAAACCCGAAAAAAGTCGAAAAAAGTCGAAAATGTCGAAAAATGAGAAAACCTCATATTCGGACTCTACACGAGCCCCAGATATTGAAAAGTGAAATCCGCGGTCGATTTGGAACAAAAAATTTACCTAGGCAAAGTTGTATGGAGGTAGGGACCCCTGAGAAAAAAGTTTGGTCCCGAGGCTCCTTGGACCACCAAGTCCCTAGGTCGGACCAAAATCGGAAAAAATCCGACCAAAGTCGAAAGTGTCGAAAATTTTAAAAAACCCCTTTTGGGGCCCTATGGCCTCCCTAGATAATGAAAAGTGAGGTCCGCGGCCGATCCGGAAGAAAAACTTGACCTAGGGAAACTTGTATGACGGTGGGGACCCAAAAAAATTTCGATGAGTGTAGTTTAGACAGGCCGGAAAATGTATCGGTGGTCCGTATCAAGGGACGTCTTTTAGTTCCATGGGGTGGTGGTCGTCGAACAAAGTCGCCTAGGTCGACCACCAGAAAGACCAGTCGTGTTGTAATGGATGTTTTGACCACTTTACTAGGGAAACCTAGTAGGTCGAAGCAAATTTGGGGTTCGAGATGAGTTGGTGAAAGTTGGTCCAACCTAGGTGTGCTTGGTGGAGGTTGACCATGAAAGTAGAGCATGATGGGAATGACCATAACTTTGGTTCTAGATGTCGGATCGGTACACTTTCGGCAGTTTTGGAAAGGTGAAGGCCTGCTCTAGCTATGTTTCCTACCAAGCTGAGCGCCTACTAGTGACCCGGAGGAGGTATTAAGGGTCAAAGGCAAAAAGGGGTACCCTAAAGTGCGTGTGACCAAGAAAATGGGAAAAACGGTATCGCCTATAGCTCAGGCTGTATGGCTCGGATCGGAAAGCTTGGATATGCGTTGGAAAGGTCTTGATGAGCGCTAGCTATGTGTCCTACCAAGCGAAGCGCTAGGTGTTGAGCAAGTCGGTCATATTAGAGGGCAAAGGTGAAAAATGGTGGTTTAGAGGCGAAAATTCACCTTATGATCGAAAATAGCGGGCGAACGATAAGAGCTACGAACACGGCGTAGAACAATCATAAGTACGTTACCACAAGACCTAACTTTGGCCAATATAGAGCGAGAAGATCGGAGGTACCCATCAGGGTGATATGGCTGGTTCAAAGTTGGACCAAAACGAGACTTGAGAAATGGATTGAAACACGGTATCGCGAATAACTCAGGCTGTATGGAACGGATCGACAAGCTTAGATCAGTGTTGGAAAGGTCGAACCGAGCGCTAACTATAATCCCAAACAACCGAAGCGCTAAGTGTTGAGCAAAACTGAGTTATTAAGCGACAAAGTGGAAAAATAATACCAAAATGGCCAAAAATCACACAAGACCAAGAATACCGAGCAAGCGGTAAGAGATAGCGGGTTGACGTAGAATACTTATAAGTTTGCCTCTACGAGACCTAAAAGTCGTCCATAGAAAGCGAGAAGATCGGACCACTCTGGAAGGGTGATACGAGTGGTCAAAAATTAGCAAAAATGAAACATGGCTAAAATGGATTTGACTTGTGCACCATGTAGCTCCGGCTGTATGGCATGGATTGTAGAGCTAGGATATGTTTTGGAAAGGTAACACCCAGCGCTAGATACGACTAGAAGAAAGCAAAGCGCTAACTAGCATGATTTGGAAGTTATTAAGCGTCAAAGTCGAAAAATGTTACCAAAATTGAAACTCGAGTACATTGGGCCAAAAAGTACAAGTTGTGAAATTTGGACTTACGAGTAAAATACCGAGCAGGCGGTAAGAGATAGAGACTTGGTGTAGAACAATTATAAGTTGGGCATGTTATAACCTATATTTGGCCCGAACATAGTCTCGAGATCGGTGGTACCTAAAAGGGTGGTACAGGTGTTAGATGGTTTTCCCAGAGCATAAGCTCCACATGATATGGAAAACGGGAAACATCATAACTTCGGCTGTATGGCATGGAATGGAACGAACAAGGTATCGATGGAAAGAGAAAAGGTAGCGCTAACTATAATTCCTTCCAAGCAAAGCGCTAGCATGTGACCGTTTGGGTGTTATTGTGAGTCAAAGTCTGAAATTGTTACCACGAGAGGCGAAAATCCAACTAAGTCCATGAATACCGGGCTGGCGGTAAGAGATACGGCTTGGCCGTAGAACATTTATAAGTTGGCCAATACAAGACCTAAGTTTCGTCCATAGACGACAAGAAGATCGAAGATACGTGAAGGTGAGATATGGGCGTCCCAAAGTGGGCCTTTGAAAAAGTGACAAACTTCCCTTATAACAGCATACACCAAATATCTCTGGCTCTATGGCACCGAATAAGAAGTTGAGCTCAGCGATAGAAAGGTGATAGGCAGCGCTAAATATCATACGAACAGAGTGAAGCGCTAAAGGGAAAGGATCTTGGTGATATAAGGTGACAAAGTCGAGAAAAGTTGCCTCAAAATCATGAAAAATGTGATAAAATGGCTAAGTCCCGGGTGCCTTAAGGGCAGGTTAATCGAATGTACCGAGCTGGCGGTACGAGATAGAGACTTGGTGTAGAACAATTATATGTTTGGCATGGCAAGACCTACATTCGGTCAATACAAAGTGAGAAGATCAAAGATACCCGCAAGGGTGATATTGGTGTCCAAAGGAAAAAAGCACTAAGTCAAGAAGTCAGTATGCGATGAAACACGGACCAAGAGTACCAAGCAATTGGTGCAAGTTAGAGCCTTAATGGTTCAAGATAGAGACTTGGTGTAGAACAATTATAAGTTTGGCATAGCAAGACCTACATTTGGTCAATACATGGTGCGAAGATCAAAGATACCCGTAAGGGTGATATTGGTGTCCAAAGGTAAAAAACACTAAGTCTTGGGAAACTTATATGAAGAAAAAGGACCCTGATGGGTCATATGGAATTGATCGAAAAATCGGCTAAGTCCCAAAATGGGGATGTCAGAACTACACTCATATGTTACCACATGTAGCAAGGCAAACTTATATGAAGGAAAGGACCCTGATGGGTCATATGGTATTTTACGAAAAATCGGCTAAGTCCCAAAATGGGGATGTCAGAACTACACTCAAATGTTACCACACCAAGCAAGGCAAACTTATATGAAGCAAAGGACCCTGATGGGTCATATGGTATTTTACGAAAAATCGGCTAAGTCCCAAAATGGGGATGTCAGAACTACACTCAAATGTTACCACACCAAGCAAGGCAAACTTATATGAAGCAAAGGACCCTGATGGGTCATATGGTATTTTACGAAAAATCGGCTAAGTCCCAAAATGGGGATGTCAGAACTACACTCAAATGTTACCATACCAAGCAAGGCAAACTTATATGAAGCAAAGGACCCTGATGGGTCATATGGTATTTTACGAAAAATCGGCTAAGTCCCAAAATGGGGATGTCAGAACTACACTCAAATGTTACCACACCAAGCAAGGCAAACTTATATGAAGCAAAGGACCCTGATGGGTCATATGGTATTTTACGAAAAATCGGCTAAGTCCCAAAATGGGGATGTCAGAACTACACTCAAATGTTACCACACCAAGCAAGGCAAACTTATATGAAGCAAAGGACCCTGATGGGTCATATGGTATTTTACGAAAAATCGGCTAAGTCCCAAAATGGGGATGTCAGAACTACACTCAAATGTTACCACACCAAGCAAGGCAAACTTATATGAAGCAAAGGACCCTGATGGGTCATATGGTATTTTACGAAAAATCGGCTAAGTCCCAAAATGGGGATGTCAGAACTACACTCAAATGTTACCACACCAAGCAAGGCAAACTTATATGAAGCAAAGGACCCTGATGGGTCATATGGTATTTTACGAAAAATCGGCTAAGTCCCAAAATGGGGATGTCAGAACTACACTCAAATGTTACCACACCAAGCAAGGCAAACTTATATGAAGGAAAGGACCCTGATGGGTCATATGGTATTTTACGAAAAATCGGCTAAGTCCCAAAATGATGATGTCAGAACTACACTCAAATGTTACCACACCAAGCAAGGCAAACTTATATGAAGGAAAGGACCCTGATGGGTCATATGGTATTTTACGAAAAATCGGCTTAGGTGAACCCTAAGAAGAAACACGGACCAAGTCAGATGGCCTAAGTCAAGAGTGCAAGTGACCTAGGCAAAGTTGTATGACGGTGAGGACCCTGAAAAATCTGGTTAGTGTAGTTTAGACAGGGGAGGTTTTTGGGTCGGCTGAACCTCCTTATTTTGGGTTTTGACCTCCTCAAGAAGCTACACCTAGGCAAACTGCCTAGGGTGAAAGTGCGAAGACCAATCGAATAGTAAGACAAGTTTTGACCGATCGCCCTAGGCAAGCTTGTATGAAGAAAGGGACCCTATGGGTCATATGGAAATACATGAAAAATCGGCTAAGTCCCAAAATTGGGATGTCTGAACTACACTAAAAAGTTACCACATCAAGCAAGGCAAAGTACCTAGGTGAACCCTAAGAAGAAACACGGACCAAGTCAGATGGCCTAAGTCAAGAGTACAAGTGACCTAGGCAAAGTTGTATGGCGCTGAGGACCCTGAAAAATCGGGTTAGTGTAGTTCAGACAGGGGAGGTTTTTGGGTCGGCTGAACCTCCTTATTTTGGGTTTTGACCTCCTCAAGAAGCTACACCTAGGCAAACTGCCTAGGGTGAAAGTGCGAAGACCAATCGAATAGTAAGACAAGTTTTGACCGATCGCCCTAGGCAAGCTTGTATGAAGAAAGGGACCCTATGGGTCATATGGAAATACATGAAAAATCGGCTAAGTCCCAAAATTGGGATGTCTGAACTACACTAAAAAGTTACCACATCAAGCAAGGCAAAGTACCTAGGTGAACCCTAAGAAGAAACACGGACCAAGTCAGATGGCCTAAGTCAAGAGTACAAGTGACCTAGGCAAAGTTGTATGGCGCTGAGGACCCTGAAAAATCGGGTTAGTGTAGTTCAGACAGGGGAGGTTTTTGGGTCGGCTGAACCTCCTTATTTTGGGTTTTGACCTCCTCAAGAAGCTACACCTAGGCAAACTGCCTAGGGTGAAAGTGCGAAGACCAATCGAATAGTAAGACAAGTTTTGACCGATCGCCCTAGGCAAGCTTGTATGAAGAAAGGGACCCTTAGGGTCATATGGAAATTCATGAAAAATCGGCTAAGTCCCAAAATTGGGATGTCAGAACTACACTAAAAAGTTACCACAGCAAGCAAGGCAAAGTACCTAGGTGAACCCTAGGAAGAAACACGGACCAAGTCAGATGGCCTAAGTCAAGAGTATAAGTGACCTAGGCAAAGTTGTATGGCGCTGAGGACCCTGAAAAATCGGGTTAGTGTAGTTAAGACAGGGGAGGTTTCAGGGTCGGCCAGACCTCCTTATTTCGGGTTTTGGCCTCCTCAAGAAGACAGACCTAGGCGAATTGCCTAGGGTGAAACTGCGAAGACCAATCGAATAGTAAGACAAGTTTTGACCGATCGCCCTAGGCAAGCTTGTATGAAGAAAGGGACCCTATGGGTCATATGGAAATTCATGAAAAATCGGCTAAGTCCCAAAATTGGGATGTCAGAACTACACTATAAAGTTACCACATTAGCAAGGCAGACTTGTATGAAGAACGGGACCCAGGTGAAAGTAGCAAATATCCCAAACCGAACATGAATATTATACACACAAGAGTACGAACATAAAGGAACACGGACCAAGCGTGCCGAGAGAATCGGTACTATAGAGCCCTCGTGGTTCTACACAAAGACTTTATGTTAGGGGTTCAAGCCCCATAGTACTCAAACGGTGACAGTAGCAAATATCCCAAACCGAACATGAATATTATACACACAAGAGTACGAACATAAAGGAACACGGACCAAGCGTGCCGAGAGAATCGGTACTATAGAGCCCTCGTGGTTCTACACAAAGACTTTATGTTAGGGGTTCAAGCCCCATAGTACTCAAACGGTGACAGTAGCAAATATCCAAAAACGAACTGGAATTTACATTCTGTTGGTCATGCGGTCGTCCAAAGGGGTCTAGTATCCTGGGATGACAAGCATCACGGGCACAGTCTCGTATCAAAACAGTCGAAGAGGCCCGCGAAAGCTTGCTTTCCATGGCTATGCGATGCACAAATTGAGTTTCTCCGTAGTTATACACAGCGCACAGGTGAAAGTAGCAAATATCCCAAATCGAACATGAATTTTATACACACAAGAGTACAAACATAAAGGAACACGGACCAAGCGTACCGAGAGAATCGGTACTAGAGCCCTTGTGGTTCTACATTGAGAGCCCTCGTGGTTCTACATAGATACTTTATGTTAGGGGTTCCAACCCCATAGTACTAGAACGGTGGAAGTAGCAAATAAACCGAACGTGGAATTTACTTTCTGATGGTCATGCGGTCGTCCAAAGGGGTCTAGTATCCTGGGATGACAAGCATCACGGGCACAGCTCGTATCAAAACAGTCGAAGAGGCCCGCGAAAGCTTGCTTTCCATGGCTATGCGATGCACAAATTGAGTTTACTCACCGTAGTATAAAACGAACGAACCGAACCTATCCGAGTAGGGATAATGGGCGCAGTAACATACTTCTGTGACCCAGCGAGAGTTGAACGAGGTGACATGAACTGTCAGTGGCTTATATCAGATGGGATACATACATGAGATTGCTTTCAAATCTACACTCGAAAACCTAACCAAGTAAAAGCGAACGTGGGGAGGATTCGAAACTGGTAACGAAATCTTAAGCTGGAAAGAGTCATCACTATGGATACATATTATGCGAAACCAATCAAGTGCTCATTACTGATCCAAAACCGAAGAGCACTAGTGAACACCTTAATCTCACCCTAGTTCACATCCAAGTGATCGACCACGTGTGTGAAGCAAAGACCAATCGAATTCCTCAATGGACCGAACACTATGAACAAATGGCCAAAAACGTTATAACTATCCAAACATACTACTATCTAGCGAAAGTCATCACGATGGAACCATACCATGATCTTTAACCTATAGCGCTCACCATATTCCTACCCAGAGTGCAAGTGAACAGATTGCCCACCCTTACCCAGTTCACAACCACGTGATCGACTAACATACCGAGGTTACCACAAGTCAAAGTTATACGTTTACAAGCGCAAGACCAATCGAAAACCCCGAAAGCAATCTCGACCCAAAATGTATTATCCGTGAGTGTAGTCGAGTCTCGTACTCGTCATCTGTAATCGTCGGATAGAATATCCAGTACACGGTTGTCTTTCCAAATGAAATCTACATACAGAACTCGCTCTTGGCAAATGGGTGGCAATGGCGCAATCAGGAGCGAGTTCCCGTCCGGGTGCCAAGTGATTGGCAAATGTCTGGGGGAAAGCAACCATATATTGATTTGTCTGTTAGTGTACTGGGTGTTTGAGGTATGTAGTATCCACGCTTGGTTGGGTGTGTCAGAGGACCATGGATGCGTTCACAACCCCAATTGGGGTACATCGGGAATGATTTTGTGGAACCGATGTGCCCGGCACACACTAAGTTTTGTTGCAAGTTAATAGTGTGCCATGTCCGGGGGGGTTGTGATTAAACTCTGGTGAATTGCGTACTGTGGTGATTGGGGTATGAAAGCCCCGCAGTTGCAATGATCGGACGCGCCTAGCGTGTCCTTTAGTTGATGGTAGGGAAATGAAGGCCCTTGTCAGCTCACCTAAGTATTCATGGAAGTTTGGCATAAGGTCGCTGTGGTAGGGGTATGAAGGCCCCGTCAGCACATGCACAATCGGGCGCACGTGCGCTTAGCGGAGTCGAATGCCGCTCAAGTGCCTGTCCGGTGCATCGGGTGTGTGTGATACGAGGGCAATGAGGTTCGCACGGGGGCTCGCCTCCCGTGTGCTACCGGACTTGACAACATATAGAACGTGGTGTTTGCTCCTCCGGGTGCAATGGGACAATGAACATTCGAACGCAAAGTCGGAATTCTGGTTGATCCTACCAGTAATATACGCTCGTCACAAAGGTTAAGCCATGCATGTCTAAGTACAAACAGATTTAATGTGAAACCGCATAAGGCTCAGTATAACAGCTATAATTTACGAGATCATCAACCTAGTTACTTGGATAACTGTGGAAAATCTAGAGCTAATACATGCAACATGCCAGGACCCTCGCGGGAACTGGTGCACTTATTAGTCAAACCAATCGCGGGTTCTCCGTGTCATTGAGTTGAAGTCTGGATAATGATGCTGATCGTATGGTCTCGCACCGACGACAGATCTCGCAAATATCTGCCCTATCAACTATGGATGGTAGTATAGAGGACTACCATGGTTGCAACGGGTAACGGGGAATCAGGGTTCGATTCCGGAGAGGGAGCCTGAGAAATGGCTACCACATCCAAGGAAGGCAGCAGGCGCGTAAATTACCCAATCCCGGGACGGGGAGGTAGTGACGAGAAATAACAATATGAAACTCTTTAATGATGTTTCATAATTGGAATGAGTAGAGCATAAATCCTTCTACGAGGATCAAGTGGAGGGCAAGTCTGGTGCCAGCAGCCGCGGTAATTCCAGCTCCACTAGCGTATATTAAAATTGTTGCGGTTAAAACGTTCGAAGTTGATACTTGTCCAACACAGTCCGGCTCCGCCGACCCGGTCAACCCGTGGTCGGTGGGCCAAGTCGGAATCTGGTTGCGACTCAATGGTGTGGTAGGGCACCAAGTCTGTGTCATGGTGTGCCCTTCAACGGGTGCAAGTGTAACATAGAGCTCGACCGCTCACGTTTACCTTGAACAAATTAGAGTGCTTAAAGCAGGGTGCCCAAACGCCCTAGAATAATCTTGCATGGAATAATGGAATACGACCTTGGTCTAATCTTTCATTGGTTTGTACTCAGACCGGAGGTAATGATTAACAGAAGTAGTTGGGGACACTAGTATTACGGCGCGAGAGGTGAAATTCGTAGACCGTCGTAAGACTAACTAAAGCGAAGGCATTTGTCAAGGATGCTTTCTTTAATCAAGAACGAAAGTTAGAGGATCGAAGGCGATTAGATACCGCCCTAGTTCTAACCGTAAACGATGCCAACTAGCAATTGGGAGACGCTACAACCAGGTGCTCTCAGTAGCTTCCGGGAAACCAAAGTCAGGTTCCGGGGGAAGTATGGTTGCAAAGTTGAAACTTAAAGGAATTGACGGAAGGGCACCACAATGAAATGGAGCTTGCAGTTGCAATCGAGCACTCGTGGTGAACGGACGTGTTCAGGTCGAGCTCCGCTAACGGAGAGTTATTGTGAGTAATTGAGTAATTTTCGAGAGAGAGAAGTTCCAAAGCGTAAAACGGCAGAGAGAGAAAAGAGAGTAAGGCAATGAAGAGTGGCAACTTCAACGCCTGAAAAGTGAGAGTGAGCGAGTTCGCTCCGCGGCTTCGGCCCGAAGAGAGGGAGAAAAACGCGAAACGTTCAGAGAGAGAGAGAACGGAAAGTATGGTTTGGTTCGGCTGAGCCGTGTGCTAAAAGTGGAATGTGCGTGCGAGCGGGCACGTGCGTGTGTGCAACACTTTTTCGTGTCTAGACTTCCAAAAGTAGATTGTGCGTGCGTGTGTGCAACGCTTGAATGATAGTTGTCGGGTGAAGAAGGAGGGAAGAGAGGAGAGAGAAAGGAGTGTTCGGCGACAAGAGAACGAAAAGCTTGGTTTGGTTCAGTTGTGCCGTGTGCTATAAGTAGAATGTGCATGTGAGCGGGCGCGTGCGTGTGTGCAACACTTTTTCGTGTCTAGACTTCCAAAAGTAGACTGTGCGTGCGTGTGTACAACGCTTGAATGATAGTTGTCGGGTGAAGAAGGAGGGAAGAGGGGAGAGAGAAAGGAGTGTGAGGCGACAAGAGAACGAAAAGGTTGGTTTGGCCCTGAGCCAAAAGTAGAACGTTTATGTGAACCCACAAGTGCGTGTGTACAACACTTGAATGATAGTTGTCGGGTGAAGAAGGAGGGAAGAGGGGAGAGAAAGGAGTGTTCGGCGACAAGAGAACGAAAAGTGTCTAGACTTCCAAAAGTAGATTGTACGTGCGTGTGTACAACACTTAAATGATAGTTGTCGGGTGAAGAAGGAGGGAAGAGGGGAGAGAGAAAGGAGTGTGAGGCGACAAGAGAACGGAAAGTTTGGTTTGGTTCGGCCGTGTGCTAAAAGTAGAATGTGCATGCGAGCGGGCACGTGCGTGTGTGCAACACTTTTTCGTGTCTAGACTTCCAAAAGTAGATTGTGCGTGCGTGTGTACAACGCCTGAATGATAGTTGTCGGGTGAAGAAGGAAGGAAGAGGGGAGAGAGAAAGGAATGTGTCTAGACTTCCAAAAGTAGACTGTGCGTGCGTGTGTACAACGCTTGAATGATAGTTGTCGGGTGAAGAAGGAGGGAAGAGGGGAGAGAGAAAGGAGTGTGAGGCGACAAGAGAACGAAAAGGTTGGTTTGGCCCTGAGCCAAAAGTAGAACGCTTATGTGAACCCACAAGTGCGTGTGTACAACACTTGAATGATAGTTGTCGGGTGAAGAAGGAGGGAAGAGGGGAGAGAAAGGAGTGTTCGGCGACAAGAGAACGAAAAGTGTCTAGACTTCCAAAAGTAGATTGTACGTGCGTGTGTACAACACTTAAATGATAGTTGTCGGGTGAAGAAGGAGGGAAGAGGGGAGAGAGAAAGGAGTGTGAGGCGACAAGAGAACGAAAAGGTTGGTTTGGTTCGGCCGTGTGCTAGAAGTAGAATGTGCGTGCGAGCGGGCACGTGCGTGTGTGCAACACTTCTCCGTGTCTAGACTTCCAAAAGTAGATTGTGCGTGCGTGTGTACAACGCTTGAATGATAGTTGTCGGGTGAAGAAGGAGGGAAGAGGGGAGAGAGAAAGGAGTGTTCGGCGACAAGAGAACGAAAAGGTTGGTTTGGCCCTGAGCCAAAAGTAGAACGTTTATGTGAACCCACAAGTGCGTGTGTACAACACTTGAATGATAGTTGTCGGGTGAAGAAGGAGGGAAGAGGGGAGAGAGAAAGGAGTGTGTCTAGACTTCCAAAAGTAGATTGTGCGTGCGTGTGTGCAACACTTGAATGATAGTTGTCGGGTGAAGAAGGAGGGAAGAGGGGAGAGAGACCATAGTGTTCAGCAACAAGAGAATAAGGGGAGAGAGCGAGTGACCAGGGCCGTGCAAAGCGTGAGGCAGGCCAGGAAATCAGCTGGCCAAGAGCCAACGGTCGACTGCGAATGTGTGTGTGTGAGTGAATCGGGCGAACCGGTTGGACCGTTTCAGGAAGGTGTCTCCGCTAAGAGTCAGCCACCGAAAAGCGCCCCTAGCGTTGAGTGGCGGAAACTCCGCGGGACGGGAGTCAAGCGGCCGAGCGTTGCAGATTGCATCTCACCAGGCGTCAGGATCCAGGAGAGCGGGTTAGCGATTGCATCACATCAGGCGACCGGATTTAGGTGAGCGGGCTCGCGATTGCATCTCATCAGGCGACCGGAGAGCGGCATTGCCTAATTGTAGGCGCCACATCAGGAGTGTCCCGGGAAACCATAGCGCCCGGTCAAGTGGAAAAGGAGTTGCGGATTGCAGCCGACCAGGCGATCGGATTTGGACGAGCGGGGTAGCGGATTCATCTGGCCGAGCGTTGCAGATTGCATCCCATCAGGCGTCCGGATCCAGGAGAGCGGGTTAGCGATTGCATCTCATCAGGCGACCGGATTTAGGTGAGCGTTAGCGATTGCATATCATCAGGCGACCGGATTCAGGTGAGCGGGTAGGCGATTGCATCTCACCAGGCGACGAGTGTCCTGGGAAACCATAGCGCCCGGGCAAGTGGAAAAGGGGCTGCGGATTGCATCCCACCAGGCGACCGGATTCGGACGAGCGGGGTAGCGGATTCATCTGGCCGAGCGTTGCAGATTGCATCTCATCAGGCGTCCGGATTCAGGAGAGCGGGTTAGCGATTGCATCTCATCAGGCGACCGGATTTAGGCGAGCGGGTAGGCGATTGCAGCTCATCAGGCGACGGGAGAGCGGCATTGCCTAACTGCAGGTGCCACATCAGGAGTGTCCCGGGAAACCATAGCGCCCGGTCAAGTGGAAAGGGGTTGTGGATTGCATCTCACCAGGCGACCGGATTCGAACGAGCGGGGTAGAGGATTTACCTGGCTGAGCGTTGCAGATTACATCTCATCAGGCGTCCGGATTGAGGAGATTAGTTATTGCATATCAACAGGCGACCGGATATAGGTGAGCGTTAGCGATTGCATCTCATCAGGCGACCGGATTTAGGTGAGCGGGTTAGCGATTAGCGATTGCATCTCATCAACACTGCCGGCATTGGCTAACTGCAAGCGTCACAACGGAGAGAGTTTCGACAATGGTAGGAAGTCTAGCGGGGTAGGGGTCGATCATTCCATCTAAGTCCCCCCGCCCCCATCTACTCATCACCATGCTTGACAAGACACCGAAAAAGACACTGCGAGCTGGCTCAGCCACGGGCCGCAGCTCGGCGGTAGAGAATGCCGAGGCGGCAGAAGTGGAAGCTGCACGCGCAACAACTAGGACGAAAAGGGTGGAACGGACGCCGCCGCCGCAACGGACGCCGCGGCCGCGCGCGCGCTCCTCGAGCAGCAGGCTTCCGTTCGAGGAAAACCTAATAATGTTCATCGGAGATGTGGAGAAGGAGCTAGAAACATCGGCGAAGTCAAGTGCAACTCCTGTGGCTTCCCCGGTAGCGGAAAACTGCTCGATGGTATCGACGCCCGCAGCAACCAATTCTTTGGTTCAGGAGCAGCAGGTCCCGCAGCTCCAAGAGGCATCGGGAGGGAAAGACCCCTCGGAGAATAACACGCAGAGCGCTGGAATGGCCGCAATGGCCGAAACCATCAAGGCCCTGACGGCGCAAAACGCGGCACTGCAAGCCCAGGTAGCAGAGTTAATGGCCAAGGTAGAGAGGCTCCTGGAAGCCCAAGCCGCCCAAGCCATCCAGCAGGCCCAACTGGTGGAAGAGGGTCGAAAGAACATTAGGGAAATGGTTCGCGAGGCCATGGGAGAAAAACCAAAGCCCAAACAACTGAGCAGCAGCACCAGCAATGAGGTCAAAGAGACAGTGTCACTGCCACCGCGAGCACAGCAGCAGCAGCATTCGAAGCCACAGCAGCAGTCACAGCGGCAGCAGGGGCAGAAGCAGCAGCAGTCGCAGCGGCAGGGGGGGCAGCAACAGCAGCAAAGGCAGCAGCAGCAGCAGGACGAGGGCTTCCGGACAGTAGACAAGAAAGGTCGCCCGATCTACAATAAGCAGCGAGAGGAGTCTCGGGTGAACAAGGAGAATCCCAAGGCCAACATGGGCAAGAGGACTGAGATTCCCAGCGAAAAGCGTTCGTTCGCCGAGACGGTAGTGGGAAATGGAACGACTAGGCCGCAAGCAGGAGCAGTCCCAGCCACACGCCCGCAGGGCGATTCTCGACCCCCGAGGCCAGCGCTGACCAAAGGAAGACCGGACGTCATCACAGTCTGCCCGCCAGCGGGGGTTAGCTACCGGGACGTGTTCGTCAAGGTCCGAGCTCTAGAAGATGTCGCGGATAAGGTCCAGCGCGGGGAGCGCACTGCAGCCAATAACCTGACCATGACCCTCAAGAGGAAGGTGGACGCCCAGGCGGTGTTCGAGCGGGTACGAGCAGCAGCACCAGAGGGCAGTGAGGTGCATCTTCGGCTCGACACGGCCGTGGTAACGTTCAAAGGAGTAGACATGTTGGCCGAGCGCAAGGATGTCGCGAAGGCCATTTCAGACCAGTTCGGCGAGGAGGTCAGCGCGGAATGTGTCACCCTCCGGCGATTTTACCAGGGAGATCAGCGGGCGTTCGTCAGGCTGCCAAGGCGGATTGCCAACGCGCTGGTAGGAAACCGCCTGGTCTTTGGATACAGTAGCTGCTGGGTTGACTTCGCCCCAGCCAGGCCAGTTGAAGAGATGCGCTGCCACCGCTGCCTGCTTCGCGGGCACATTGCGCGCTCCTGCCCCGGTCCAGACCGTTCCGCACTGTGCCGTCGGTGCGGTGGGCAGGGCCACAAGGCTGCAGGCTGCAGCAACCCAGTGAAGTGCCTGGTGTGCGGAGGACCGCATGCTACCGGCACAGATAAGTGCAAGAACCGCCGTCAGAATTCAACGTAGTACTGCAGCAGAATTTAAGACGGAGTGCGATGGCCCAGGATCTATTGACCCAGTTGGCCCGCGAACGTGGTGCGGACGTGGCACTTTTGTCCGACTATCACCGCGTTCCAGCGAACAACGGCAACTGGGTCTTTGATCCTGCAACAAGAACAGCGGTCGTCGCACTGGGGAGATTCCCGATCCAGCGAGTGGTCAGCGTCGCGGAAGGGATGGTGGCGGTGGAGGTGAACGGCATCACCTTTATTAGCTGTTACGCCCCACCATCCTGGGATCTCCCCCGGTTCAGAGTACTAATGGAGGCGGTGCAGATAGCAGCACATGGACGGCAGCGGGTGGTCCTGGCCGGTGATTTCAACGCGGCCGCGGTCGAGTGGGGCCGCCAATCCACCAACAACCGGGGACACGAAATCATCGCCCTTGCGGAGCTGTTATCATTACGGGTGCTGAACCGCGGACGGACACCGACCTTCACGGGGAGTGCCGTTGCCCCCCCGGTGGTGAATGATATCAGTCTGGCGTCCAGGAGCATCGCGGGCGGGGAGGACTGGGTCGTCCTGCAGGATTACACAGCGAGCGACCATCAGCCGCTGTTCTACACCGTGGGCATCCCCGCAGCACCAACGCGCCGTCCGGTTAGAGCAGACCAACCACCCCCGAGGCCGAGTCGACGATGGGACACGTCGGTGTTTTCAGCCGAGCTGTTCACGGAGGCGCTCCGCTTGCTGAACTTCAACGAGGTTGCGCAGGATCCGGCCACCCTCGTCTCCACGCTTCAGCGAGCGTGCGATGAGGTGATGCCTCGGATGAACTCCAGGAACCGCACTCACGTCTTTTGGTGGACGGAGGAAATCGCCGAGCTACGCGAAAGCTGCCGGCGAGCCAAGGCGATTCTCCGACGCACGCGGGATCCAACGCTTCGTCTGCTGCGCGCGACGACCCTCCGTGCCACCAAGAAGCGTCTCAGGAAGGCGATCAGTGCCAGCAAGAGGCGCTGCAACGAGGAGCTCGCTGATAGTATAGAGGACAATCCTTGGGGGGACGCGTACCGGATAGTGACGGCGTGGGTGAAGGGCGCCCGCCTGCCCCAGGAACGCGACGCCGAGGTACTGGGAGGCATAGTCGACGAGCTATTTCCCACGCACCCCCCCATGGAGTGGCCGGAGTCACCAGGGCCGGGCGTTGAGGAACCGCCACTGCGTCCAATCACCGACGAGGAACTCCTAGCGATCGCGGCCAGGCTGAACCCCCGAAAGGCCCCCGGACCAGATGGCGTCCCCAATGGTGCAGTCACGGCGGCAATCCGAGAGTCTCCCGCTACTTTCCGGCGCATTTACCAGCAGCTGCTGGACAGCGGAGACTTCCCGGTGGCGTGGAAAGCGCAGCGATTGGTGTTGCTGCCTAAGCCAGGGAAACCACCGGGCCAGGCGTCATCTTTTCGGCCCCTATGCATGCTCGACACTGTCGGTAAAGTGTTCGAGCGCATAGTCCTGGATCGTCTCAACGATCACCTGGAGGCCCCACTGCCAGGTGGTCCTCGCCTCTCTCCCCGCCAGTACGGTTTCCGTAAGGGGAGATCGACGGTGGAGGCGATCCAGGAGGTGGTGAAGGCGGGACAACGAGCGATGGCGTTTAAGCGCACCAACCAACGCGACCGCAGGTGCTGCATGGTGGTTGCACTTGATGTCAAAAACGCCTTCAACTCGGCAGGATGGACCAACATCGGGAGGGCCCTGGAGGCCAAAGGCGTTCCCCAGGCGCTGCTGGACATCATCGGGAGCTATTTTCGTGACCGAGTGCTCCACTACTCCACCAACACCGGACATGTTTCGAGGCCCGTCACCGCCGGCGTTCCACAGGGCTCCATCTTGGGGCCCACCCTTTGGAACGCCATGTACGACGGAGTCCTCGGATTGGAGCTACCACCGGGAGCGGAGATAGTTGGATTCGCGGATGATATCGTCTTGCTGGTGCCAGGCCGGACCCCGAGAGAATCTTCGACGCTGGCGACCCGGGCGATTAACACAGTACGGCGGTGGATGGCGGACCACCAGCTGTCCCTAGCCTTGGAGAAAACAGAGATGGTGATGGTGAGCTGCTTGCGGCAGGGCCATCCGAGGGTGCCAGTGCGTGTCGGGGGCTCCACGCTTCGCTCTAAGCGTCATATAAGGTACCTCGGTGTCCAGGTGGAGGATCACTTATCCTGGAATTTTCACGTGAAGGCGGTAACGGAAAAGGCCAACAGGATAAACCGAGCACTGTGTCACCTGCTCAAAAATCATGGCGGCCCTTCCAGTGTGCGACGTCGGACCCTCGCTAATGTGTCGACGTCCATCTTACGATACGCGGCCCCGGTCTGGTGGGAGGCTACGCGTATACAGAGCAACAGACGTCTGCTGAACCGGGTGCAGAATCGGGCAGCCAAGATGGTCGCGAGCACCTTCCGGACCGTAAAGTACGACGTGGCTACGCTGGTTGCTGGTATACCACCTATAGTCGAGCTTATTAAGGAGGATCACCGCTGCCACGAGCGAAAGCAGCAGTCCGGCGGCACCCCAGCAGAGATCCGCAAGGAGGAGAGGGCGGCGACAATGCGCAACTGGCAGGAGAGCTGGGATGAGTTGGCGCAGGACGGCGTGGCGTCAAGCCGATTCATCAGATGGAGCCACAGAGTCCTCCCGGACGTGGACAGATGGGTCAACCGGAAGCACGGACGGGTGGGCTTCCACCTGTCGCAGGTACTGACAGGACACGGCTTCTTCAGGGAGTACCTGCATTCCAGGAAGTTCACCCGGTCCCCGTGTTGCTCAGCCTGTCCGGGAGTCGACGAAACACCAGAGCACGTGCTGTTTCAATGCCCGCGGTTCGCGGAAGCGCGTGAACGGCTCCTCACGGGACACGGTCTTCAGCCGGTGACGGCTGACACGCTCCTCGACCACATGCTGCACGATCCTGACGCCTGGGAGCGTGTGGAAGAGGCGGCGGTCAGTGTCACCCGCGAGCTGCAGCGAGTTTGGAGAATCGAAAGCGGCGTGGAGGCTCGACGGGCGGTTCATCGAGAGAGGCGGCGAGCGGCGGAGCAGGCAGCACGACAGCAGCGGCGGCGAGAGGGCCGATTCGGCCTCGACCCAACGCTGAGGGATCGTATACTGGCCATGGACGAGGTGACGCGCGTGGAATTCAGGCGGGTGGCTCGCCAGCTTCAGGATAACATCAGGCGCCTGGAGCTTCGTCGTGACCGGATGCCGACGAGGGTATTCGAGGCTACTATGGCCGTCCGTGTGGCCAGCCTCCGACATCACGATGCGGCACCAGAGAACCGGGCAGCAACGGCGGCAACCTTACAACAGGCACAACTGTCATTGCAGGAGGCTCGACGAGAGCGAAGGAACGCTCGACAACGGCAGACGAGACGAGCAGAGCGACGAGCAGAGCGGCAGGAGAGCCGCGCAAGTGCGCGCCAACGGCGCAGATGATCACCAGGGGACGAGTCCCAGTAGGCCTACGCCTAATAGATAGATAGTGGCTCGACAGCCAGACGCCCGCCCCACACGGCTCTACCGTGTAGGTGCATGCCGTGTGGGGCACCATAACGGGCGAGAGTAGGGAGTAGGAATTGTCTTTCTGTAAACTGTGATATGATTTTTAGAATTTTAAGAGAAATACAGTTCTGAACCCTGATTAAAAAAAAAAAAAAAAATGAAATGGAGCTTGCGGTTCAATTTGACTCAACACGGGAAAACTTACCAGGTCCGAACTTATGGAGGTGAGACAGATTAATAGCTCTTTCTCAAATTTAAGGGTAGTGGTGCATGGCCGTTCTTAGTTCGTGGATTGATTTGTCTGGTTAATTCCGATAACGAACGTGACTCACATATGCTAACTAGAACGCAGTCAGCGTTAATGCGTCGATGCCGATTGGAACGGGTTAGGACCTTTCGGTGGAGTATGACCTGACACCTTCGCTGTTCGTGTGCGCAAGTGCACTTACGGTACGCTGCTTAGCAGGACAATTTGTGTTTAGCAAAATGAGATCGAGCGATAACAGGTCCGTGATGCCCTTAGATGTTCTGGGCTACACGCGTGCTACAATGTGGGTAGCAGCGTGTCTCCTATTCCGAGAGGAACGGGAAATCACTCAAATACTCACTTAGTAGGGATTATGGATTGCAATGGTCCATATGAACTCGGAACTTCTAGTAAGTGCTGGTCATCAGCCAGCGTTGAATACGTCCCTGCCCTTTGTACACACCGCCCGTCGCTACTACCGATGGATTATTTAGTGAGGTCTTTGGAGATGATCGTTCGCTGGATCCTCGTGAACCGCGTCTGCTTTATCGAAGTTGACCGAACTTGATGATTTAGAGGAAGTAAAAGTCGTAACAAGGTTTCCGTAGGTGAACCTGCGGAAGGATCATTAGTGGCCAAGTGATCCTTCCAGAAGTCCGAACCTGCGGGTTGAGACTTCGGCACAAGTTGCCATATGATAATTGACGAAACACTATAGAAGTCCGAACCTGCGGGTTGAGACTTCGGCACAAGTTGCCATATGATAATTGACGAAACACTATAGAAGTCCGAACCTGCGGGTTGAGACTTAGGCACACGTTGCCTTATACATGACTTCGAACAAATACACAAGTCCGAACCTGCGGGTTGAGACTTAGGCACAAGTTGCCTTATACATGACTTCGAACAAATACAAAAGTCCGAACCTGCGGGTTGAGAATTAGGCACAAGTTGCCATATGAAAGTTGACGAAACACTAACAAGTCCGAACCTGCGAGTTGAGACTTAGGCACACGTTGCCTTATACATGACTTCGAACAAATACACAAGTCCGAACTTGCGGGTTGAGACTTAGGCACAAGTTGCCTTATACATACATTGGCCAAATAAACAGAAGTCCGAACCTGCGGGTTGAGACTTAGGCACAAGTTGCCATATTATATTCGATCAAACACTAAGTAGTCCGAACCTGCGGGTTGAGACTCAAGACCGTAACAAGATGTCACTATACAAGTCCGAACCTAAGGGTTGAGACTTAATGCGATCTAGATACCAAGTTGACATCCAATACCTGTTGAGCAAAACCAAAGATTCCCTGTTCTCGAATGATTACACTATATAACAGGGAATCATGAAGAAATCAAGCAAGCGTGAAACAAAGTCATCACTTGGGCATGCTCGATAGCCAACCACATGACCTTAACCTAAGAGAGCATGCAAACCACATGATACCTATAAACGATTAACCCGCCCTAGTTGAATCGTTCACCAAGTGATGACTTCAGTATGGCTAAGAGAAAAACTTTTGAATGGGAAAAACTCTAAGTCCGAACCTCCGGGTTGAGACTTCCGCGTCGGAGGTGGGCGCACCTCCTATCCGAAAGATGGTGAATCAGGGGTGTTCGATCAGCAATGGTCGGATGCCCCGTCGTAGTCCAACTATGACAATCAAAGTCAAGACCTCCGGGTTGAGACTTTCCGCGAGTACAAGCATAAAGGAACACGGACCAAGCCGTACCGAGAGAATCGGTACTAGAGCCCTCGTGGTTCTACATTGAGAGAGCCCTCGTGGTTCTCATTAGGGGCTTTATGCAAGTCGTACTCAATACTGTGGTGTGAAGTATAAAGTATAGTCCTCATCTGGTCCACGCTGCTTCGGCGGTCCTGGGTAAGATAGTTAATTCTAGCTTGCCCTATGTGGAAGAGGACTCAATACCCTACCTGTTGAGCTTGAAACAAAGTCATCACTTGGGCATGCTCATATTGCCATACACAATTACATTATATTCGAATGAGCATGCAAGCGACCCTATATAGACCGAACCAAAACGATAGATACCGCCGTAGTTCACCCCCACCAAGTGATGACTTCAGTATGGCTAGTGTGTGAAGTATAAAGTATAGTCCTCCCCTGGTCCACACTGCTTCGGCGGTCCTGGGTAAGATAGTTAGTTCTAGCTTGCCCTATGTGGAAGAGGACACAATACTTAATACTTAGAGTACAAGCATAAAGGAACACGGACCAAGCCGTACCGAGAGAATCGGTACTAGAGCCCTCGCGGTTCTACATTGTGAGCCCTCGTGGTTCAAACTAGATACTTTATGCAAGGCGTACTCAAAACTGTGGTGTGAAGTATAAAGTATAGTCCTCATCTGGTCCACGCTGCTTCGGCGGTCCTGGGTAAGATAGTTAATTCTAGCTTGCCCTATGTGGAAGAGGACACAATACTTAATACTGTGGTGTAATGGACAAGGTATAGTCCTCCACTGGTCCACGCTGCTCCGGCGGTCCTGGGTAAGATAGTTCATTCTAGCTTGCCCTATGTGGAAGAGGACTCAATACCCTACCTGTTGAGCTTGAAACAAAGTCATCACTTGGGCATGCTCATATTGCCATACAATATTCCATTATCTACTAATGAGCATGCAGCTATATGATTATAACCTGTAAACGATTACCCCGCCGTAGTTCAGCGCTTCAACCAAGTGAAGACTTCAGTATGGCTAGTGTGTGAAGTATAAAGTATAGTCCTCCCCTGGTCCACACTGCTTCGGCGGTCCTGGGTAAGATAGTTAGTTCTAGCTTGCCCTATGGTGGAAGAGGACACCATACTTAATACTGTGGTGTAATGAACAAAGTATAGTCCTCCACTGGTCCACGCTGCTTTGCAGTCCTGGGTAAGATAGTTAATTCTAGCTTGCCCTATGTGGAAGAGGGCATACAAGACAAAGTATAGTTCTCCCCTGGTCCACGCTGCTTCGGCGGTCCTGGGTAAGATAGTTAATTCTAGCTTGCCCTATGTGGAAGAGAGCATACATGAACCAAGAACGAAGGTTATGATCGAGGAATGATTCGACAACTAACCGATGGTATGAAATGTGAAGAATTCAAGCAAGCACACAATCAAGTCATCACTTGGGCATGCTCGATAGCCAACCTCATGACATTAACCTAGTAGAGCATGCGAAAACCAATATATATGTAAACGATGCCCCTCCCTAGTTCAGCGCTTCAACCAAGTGATGACTTCAGAATGGCTAAATCAAATCGGTTCAAAACATACCATCGGTACCCTATTGAAACACACAAGTCGATATCAAACCTCATGATTGTGTAGTCCTCCACTGGTCCACGCCGCTTCGGCGGTCCTGGGTAAGATAGTTCATTCTAGCTTGCCCTATGTGGAAGAGGGCACATTACTCAATACTGTGGTGTTATGAACAAAGTATAGTCCTCCACTGGTCCACGCTGCTCCGGCGGTCCTGGGTAAGATAGTTCATTCTAGCTTGCCCTATGTGGAAGAGGGCATACAAGACAAAGTATAGTTCTCCCCTGGTCCACGCTGCTTCGGCGGTCCTGGGTAAGATAGTTAATTCTAGCTTGCCCTATGTGGAAGAGAGCATACATGAACCAAGAACGAAGGTTATGATCGAGGAATGATTCGACAACTAACCGATGGTATGAAATGTGAAGAATTCAAGCAAGCACACAATCAAGTCATCACTTGGGCATGCTCGATAGCCAACCTCATGACATTAACCTAGTAGAGCATGCGAAAACCAATATATATGTAAACGATGCCTCCCTAGTTCAGCGCTTCAACCAAGTGATGACTTCAGAATGGCTAAATCAAATCGGTTCAAACCATACCATCGGTATCCTATTGAAACACCCAAGTCGATATCAAACCTCATGATTGTGTAGTCCTCCACTGGTCCACGCCGCTTCGGCCGTCCTGGGTAAAATGGAACATTCCAGCTTGCCCTATGTGGAAGAGGGCACATTACTCAATACTGTGGTGTGAAGTATAGAGTTCAGTTCTCCCCTGGTCCACGCTGCTTCGGCGGTCCTGGGTAAGATAGTTCATTCTAGCTTGCCCTATGTGGAAGAGGACACTTCATACTTCGTCTCTAAGCGGCGGCTTGACTCCTCCCTAAGGGGAACGGGTTTACGCGCACAGCGGCGGCTTACGCACTATGGCAGTCA
>NW_026689792.1:132500-152500 GCF_943734765.1 Anopheles ziemanni | reverse complement strand
TTGGTTGGTTAGTCCTTAGCTGGGCTGGCTGGCTGGCTGGCCATCGGTGGTGTGGTGTGGTGTGGTGTGTGGAGTCGAGCATCGCGCGCCGTTGCCTTCTTCGGAGTGTTGTGGGTACGCAAGTGCTTGCAGTGCAAAGAGGTTGGTGATGGAGTGACATTGCCTTCACCATGGAGTTGCGGGTACTTAGGTACTTGCAAGGAGATGGTGGTATGGTGGTGTTGCATGTGTGGTGTTCGATTAGAAAGATATAATTTCTAAGTCCGGATTAGTGCTGTCAGTGGGGCCGCCGCTAACAGGTCCTGCACGGCCACCGTGGGGCTTGACTTGGCGCTATTCCGGACTTGGGGCGATCACGATGTCCCCGTGCGGGACTTAGAAGATGGAAGAACACAAGTACCCTTATCCCATGACTTGTGAGCGATTGGCATACGTTACCACATGAAGAGAAAAATTGGCTAAGTCCCGGATCCATATTATATGAAGAGAAAAATCGGCTAAGTCCCGGATCCATATTATATGAAGAGAAAAATTGGCTAAGTCCCGGATCCATATTATATGAAGAGAAATATCGGCTAAGTCCAGGATCCATATATAATAACCTAATAATCGGCTAAGTCCCGGATCCATATTATATGAAGAGAAAAATCGGCTAAGTCCAGGATCCATATATAATAACCTAATAATCGGCTAAGTCCAGGATCCATATATAATAACCTAATAACAGGCTAAGTCCAGGATCCATATTATATGAAGAGAAAAATCGGCTAAGTCCGAGATTGGGTCTGTCAGACATACACTTTCAAGATACCACACAAGCAAGCAAGATGGCCTAGTGATGGAACCATATAATATGCAGAGAAAAATCGGCTAAGTCCGAGATTGGGTCTGTCGGAAATACACTATCAAGTTACCACACAAGCAAGCAAGATGGCCTAATGATGGATCCATATGATATGAAGAGAAAAATCGGCTAAGTCCAGGATCCATATAATATGAAGAGAAAAATCGGCTAAGTCCCAGATTGGGTCTGTCAGAAATACACTTCCAAGTTACCACACAAGCAAGCAAGATGGCCTAGTGATGGATCCATATGATATGAAGAGAAAAATCGGCTAAGTCCCAGATTGGGTCTGTCAGAAATACACTTCCAAGTTACCACACAAGCAAGCAAGATGGCCTAGTGATGGATCCATATGATATGAAGAGAAAAATCGGCTAAGTCCAGGATCCATATAATATGAAGAGAAAAATCGGCTAAGTCCCAGATTGGGTCTGTCAGAAATACACTTCCAAGTTACCACATGAGCAAGCAAGATGGCCTAGTGATGGATCCATATAATATGCAGAGAAAAATCGGCTAAGTCCCAGATTGGGTCTGTCAGAAATACACTTCCAAGTTACCACATGAGCAAGCAAGTTACCACATGAAGAGAAAGCCGGCAAAGTCTGGGAATGTTACCACATGAACTGGAAAATGGGCAAAAACCTACCTTCACAGGGAACGTGAATAAGTAAGGCTGTAGACATCGGATCGACAAGCCAAAGACTGATATGGAAAGGAAATGAGTAGTACTAGCTTTCCTGAGAGTTGCAGAGCTTAGACTGCATATGAACGAAAGTTATTAAGCGTCAAAGTCAGAGAAGTTACCCAAAGGAACACAAGTTCCAACTTAGAGCATGTATACCGCCTAGACGGTAAGAGGTACGGCCAGGCTGAGGAATAAGGAAATGTTGGCCAACATGTTCCCTAACTATCCCCCGAAGACCGCAAAGCAATCCAACATCAACCAAGAAAGTTATAGCCCGATCAAGGAAACACCTACTTTGCACCGATATTGCACCAAATACATGTACCAAGCACCTTCGGTTGCATACCTGCAGGGGTTTACCATAGTAGGCCATGGAAGACCGATATACCGAACATAATCACTTTCTATCTCCTCGGGTGTTTGAGATAGCGCTTTGCGGTACAAGAACGAAAGTTAGACTTTATCTTGGTGCATCTTTTTGCCCAAGATCACAAGACCCTATCTACCAAGGCAAGAAAGTTGTGTGGGGACAAAATGTCCAAAAGTGCCCAAAGTGGCACACTTGAACCATATATTCGAGAAAAACACAAGTGTGGGCCCGAGCTAGCAAGTTGAAATGTTCTGACCGTCAGTAGCCCTAGTTGAGGTGCACTTATCATTATATGAGGCCAACGTGCCAGCTAGTCTCTAAAGGGGCGATATGGGTGTTCCAAGGTTTGTACCCAATTGAGGAAAAAACAGGGTAAGGTACGGTGTACCGCGAATAACTCGGGCTATAGATGTCCGATCGATGAGTTTGGCATATGTATGGAAAGGTCTCGACGAGACCTAACTACCCTGAAAGTATGAAGGCAAAGACTTGAATGACCGGGAAGTTATTAAGTGCACAAGTGGTAAAGTTGCACCAAAGTCCATGTTACCCGAAGTGGTACATGAACACCCAATATTCGACCAAAACACAAGTTTAGAGACGAGCTAGCGAGCTACATTGTTCAGACCGTCAGTAGCCCGCATCAAGACACGCATTTCATTATATTGAGCCTAGCCGCTAGCTCGACTCGAAGTCGGTCATATGGTTGGTTGATGGTTTGGACCGACCACGTGGTGTACCAAGGTGATGTACCTTTCATGAATTAAAACTCTGGCTGTATGGCACTGAGCGACAAGCTAAGGTGTGATTTGGAATAGTCTTGAGTGGGACTATTTAGGAAAAATGCGAACAAAAAATCACAAAGTCCTTGGGCGAAGCTATTAGCGAAACATAGAGCAAATTGGTACCAAAAACTATGGAAATGGGACTTGAGTCAAAAATAACCGCAAGTTGGAGAAGAGATAGCAAGCTTGCGTAGAACAATTATATTTGGTGCATGGTATCACCAACAAAAAAGTATATGGGGCCAAGGTGCTGGCTGGCCTCCAAAGTGGAGATATGGGCGATCCAAAGTTTGTACCCAAGTACGAACAAGTATGGAAAAAACAGGGTAAGGTACCAAGTACCATTAATAACTTCGGCTGTAGATGGCCGAGCGAGGCAAACGGCTCACCGTTGGAAAGGTCTTGGGGAGACCTATCTACCCTGAAAGTTTCATGAGGCTGAGTTGAAAGACCACGGAGATATTAGGTGATGATGGTCCAATTCGGGGACCAAGTCGCAGGAAATGGCGCTTGACCAAAATCACCCTTGGAAGGTGAATACCGGCTTACCGGTAAGAGATAGCGACTTGGCGTAGAATATTCATAAGTTGGGCGTGTAGAGACGCAACTTTTATTATATGGGGCCAACCCGGTCAGGGTGCTCCAAGTCGGTCGTTTGGTTGGTTTATGGTTTGGGCCGACCACGTGGTGTGCCAAGTTGAGGTACCTTTCATGAATTATAACTTGGTCAGTTTGCCACCGAGCGACAAGCTGCGGTGTGTTTTGGAATGGTCTTGAGTGGGACTATCAAGGAAAAATACCAATCGAAAATCAGCTTGTCCATGGCCGAAGCTATTAGTGAAACATATAGCAAAATGGGTCCAAAAACGAATGAAATGGGAATTGGACCAAGAATAACGGCAAGTTGGAGAAGAGATAGCAAGTTGGCGTAGAATAATTATATTTGGTGCATGGCATGACCAACAAAAAAGTATATGGGGCCAAGGTGCTAGCTGGCCTCCAAAGTGGAGATATGGGCGATCCAAAGTTTGTACCCAAGTACGAACAAGTATGGAAAAAACAGGGTAAGGTACCAAGTACCATTAATAACTTCGGCTGTAGATGGCCGAGCGAGGCAAACGGCTCACCGTTGGAAAGGTCTTGGGGAGACCTATCTACCCTGAAAGTTTTATGAGGCTGAGTTGAAAGACCACGGAGATATTAGGTGATGATGGTCCAATTCGGGGACCAAGTCTCAGGAAATGGCACTTGACCAAAATCACCCTTGGAAGGTGAATACCGGCTTACCGGTAAGAGATAGCGACTTGGCGTAGAATATTCATAAGTTGGGCGTGTAGAGACGCAACTTTCATTATATGGGGGCAACCCGGTCAGGGTGCTCCAAGTCGGTCGTTTGGTCGGTATATGGTTTGGGCCGACCACATGGTGTACCAAGTTGAGGTATCTTTCATGAATTATAACTCGCTCAGTTTGCCACCGAGCGACAAGTTGCGGTGTGTTTTGGAATGGTCTTGAGTGGGACTATCAAGCAAAAATACAAACAGAATATCAGCTTGTCCATGGCCGAAGCTATTAGTGAAACATATAGCAAAATGGGTCCGAAAACGAATGAAATGGGACTTGGACCAAGAATAACGGCAAGTTAGAGAAGAGATAGCAAGTTGGCGTAGAACAATTATATTTAGTGCATGGTATGACCAAGAAAAAAGTATATGATGCAAAGGTGCTGGCTGGCCTCCAAAGTGGAGATATGGGCGATACAAAGTTTGTACCCAAGTATGGCAAAAACTGGTAGAGGTACCTTTCATGAATTACTGCTCAGGCTGTATGGCACTTAGCGGGACGCTTGGCTCTGGTATGGAATAGTCTTGAGTGGGACTATCAAGGAAAAATACGAACAAAAAATCACCATGTCCACGGACGAAGGTATTAGCGAAACTTAGAGCGAAATTGCGACCAAGTCGCTGGAAATGGCCCTTGGACCAAGTATACCGTCAAGGCGGTACGAGATAGCGAGTTGACGTAGAACATTTATAAGTTTGCCTACAAGAGACAAAAGTTTAGTTATATGGGGCCAACCCGCTCAGGGTTGTCCAAGTCGGTCATATGGCTGATCGAAATTTTCGACCAAGTACTGAGAAAACAGGGTAAGGTACCGTGTACCTCGAATAACTTCGGCTGTAGATGTCCGAGCGAGGCGAACGGCATAGCGTTGGAAAGGTCTTGAGGTGCTCTAGGCACCCTGAAAGTATGAGAAAGCTATCTGGAAAACTTGTGGAGATATTAGAGAAACATAGGGCCCAAAAGATACCAAGTCGCAGGAAATGGGCCCTCCATGAACACCCTAAAATCCCAATTACGGCTAAGTTGCAGGCCAGCTAGCGAAGTGAAATGTTCTAGGCATAACTAGAACACGTTAAGGCGCAACTTTTTGAATAAGAACTTTTTTCGATATCTGGTCCCCAAAGGGGGGATATGGGCGATCCAAGGATTTTTCCAAGTTTCGGTACTTTTTACGGTATCGCTCATAGCTCCGGCTGTAAGCAAGCAAATGACAATCTAAGACATGATTTGGAAAGGTATTGAGTAGTACTAACTTACGTTAGAACACAGCGAAGCGCTATCGGTTCATGGCAAGGCCGATATAAACAGTCAAAGATGAAAAATGTTGATAAAATGAACAAAAATTACCTTGGTACGCGAATAGCGGCCAGGGATGAAGAGGTACGAAGTTGGTGTAGAACAATTATAATTAGGGCTTGGTACGCTCTAAAAGTTTGCCGAAGACCGCAAAGCGCTCAGACCCATAGAAAGTGGCCATTTGGGCCGAACAGTGCATGCAAAGAGGTGAAAATGCAAAAATTGCACTTTGAGGGGCGATTTGCGGGGGGAAGGAGGGGTCGGAGGGCAAAATGTCCCTTGACCAAAAAGTTTTATCTCGTCGAGATCTACAACATTGCCGAAGACCGCAAAGCGCTAGCTCGCAATCGAAAAATCGAGAATTTGAAAATTTTCTAAGTCTTGGGCTCCCTAAGGAAAAGTTTCAAAAATCACGTTTGTCCCCTATTTTGAAGGGGAAGGAGTCGGTTCCGGGGCATGGTGTCTTCGGCAAAAAGTCTTATCTTTTTGCGTACTTTCGACTAGTTCAATAAAAATTTTTGACCCAAAATTTGTTCGGCGGACCCCTAGGTCGAAAAACCCGAAAAAAGTCGAAAAAAGTCGAAAATGTCGAAAAATGAGAAAACCTCATATTCGGACTCTACACGAGCCCCAGATATTGAAAAGTGAAATCCGCGGTCGATTTGGAACAAAAAATTTACCTAGGCAAAGTTGTATGGAGGTAGGGACCCCTGAGAAAAAAGTTTGGTCCCGAGGCTCCTTGGACCACCAAGTCCCTAGGTCGGACCAAAATCGGAAAAAATCCGACCAAAGTCGAAAGTGTCGAAAATTTTAAAAAACCCCTTTTGGGGCCCTATGGCCTCCCTAGATAATGAAAAGTGAGGTCCGCGGCCGATCCGGAAGAAAAACTTGACCTAGGGAAACTTGTATGACGGTGGGGACCCAAAAAAATTTCGATGAGTGTAGTTTAGACAGGCCGGAAAATGTATCGGTGGTCCGTATCAAGGGACGTCTTTTAGTTCCATGGGGTGGTGGTCGTCGAACAAAGTCGCCTAGGTCGACCACCAGAAAGACCAGTCGTGTTGTAATGGATGTTTTGACCACTTTACTAGGGAAACCTAGTAGGTCGAAGCAAATTTGGGGTTCGAGATGAGTTGGTGAAAGTTGGTCCAACCTAGGTGTGCTTGGTGGAGGTTGACCATGAAAGTAGAGCATGATGGGAATGACCATAACTTTGGTTCTAGATGTCGGATCGGTACACTTTCGGCAGTTTTGGAAAGGTGAAGGCCTGCTCTAGCTATGTTTCCTACCAAGCTGAGCGCCTACTAGTGACCCGGAGGAGGTATTAAGGGTCAAAGGCAAAAAGGGGTACCCTAAAGTGCGTGTGACCAAGAAAATGGGAAAAACGGTATCGCCTATAGCTCAGGCTGTATGGCTCGGATCGGAAAGCTTGGATATGCGTTGGAAAGGTCTTGATGAGCGCTAGCTATGTGTCCTACCAAGCGAAGCGCTAGGTGTTGAGCAAGTCGGTCATATTAGAGGGCAAAGGTGAAAAATGGTGGTTTAGAGGCGAAAATTCACCTTATGATCGAAAATAGCGGGCGAACGATAAGAGCTACGAACACGGCGTAGAACAATCATAAGTACGTTACCACAAGACCTAACTTTGGCCAATATAGAGCGAGAAGATCGGAGGTACCCATCAGGGTGATATGGCTGGTTCAAAGTTGGACCAAAACGAGACTTGAGAAATGGATTGAAACACGGTATCGCGAATAACTCAGGCTGTATGGAACGGATCGACAAGCTTAGATCAGTGTTGGAAAGGTCGAACCGAGCGCTAACTATAATCCCAAACAACCGAAGCGCTAAGTGTTGAGCAAAACTGAGTTATTAAGCGACAAAGTGGAAAAATAATACCAAAATGGCCAAAAATCACACAAGACCAAGAATACCGAGCAAGCGGTAAGAGATAGCGGGTTGACGTAGAATACTTATAAGTTTGCCTCTACGAGACCTAAAAGTCGTCCATAGAAAGCGAGAAGATCGGACCACTCTGGAAGGGTGATACGAGTGGTCAAAAATTAGCAAAAATGAAACATGGCTAAAATGGATTTGACTTGTGCACCATGTAGCTCCGGCTGTATGGCATGGATTGTAGAGCTAGGATATGTTTTGGAAAGGTAACACCCAGCGCTAGATACGACTAGAAGAAAGCAAAGCGCTAACTAGCATGATTTGGAAGTTATTAAGCGTCAAAGTCGAAAAATGTTACCAAAATTGAAACTCGAGTACATTGGGCCAAAAAGTACAAGTTGTGAAATTTGGACTTACGAGTAAAATACCGAGCAGGCGGTAAGAGATAGAGACTTGGTGTAGAACAATTATAAGTTGGGCATGTTATAACCTATATTTGGCCCGAACATAGTCTCGAGATCGGTGGTACCTAAAAGGGTGGTACAGGTGTTAGATGGTTTTCCCAGAGCATAAGCTCCACATGATATGGAAAACGGGAAACATCATAACTTCGGCTGTATGGCATGGAATGGAACGAACAAGGTATCGATGGAAAGAGAAAAGGTAGCGCTAACTATAATTCCTTCCAAGCAAAGCGCTAGCATGTGACCGTTTGGGAGTTATTGTGAGTCAAAGTCTGAAATTGTTACCACGAGAGGCGAAAATCCAACTAAGTCCATGAATACCGGGCTGGCGGTAAGAGATACGGCTTGGCCGTAGAACATTTATAAGTTGGCCAATACAAGACCTAAGTTTCGTCCATAGATGACAAGAAGATCGAAGATACGTGAAGGTGAGATATGGGCGTCCCAAAGTGGGCCTTTGAAAAAGTGACAAACTTCCCTTATAACAGCATACACCAAATATCTCTGGCTCTATGGCACCGAATAAGAAGTTGAGCTCAGCGATAGAAAGGTGATAGGCAGCGCTAAATATCATACGAACAGAGTGAAGCGCTAAAGGGAAAGGATCTTGGTGATATAAGGTGACAAAGTCGAGAAAAGTTGCCTCAAAATCATGAAAAATGTGATAAAATGGCTAAGTCCCGGGTGCCTTAAGGGCAGGTTAATCGAATGTACCGAGCTGGCGGTACGAGATAGAGACTTGGTGTAGAACAATTATATGTTTGGCATGGCAAGACCTACATTCGGTCAATACAAAGTGAGAAGATCAAAGATACCCGCAAGGGTGATATTGGTGTCCAAAGGAAAAAAGCACTAAGTCAAGAAGTCAGTATGCGATGAAACACGGACCAAGAGTACCAAGCAATTGGTGCAAGTTAGAGCCTTAATGGTTCAAGATAGAGACTTGGTGTAGAACAATTATAAGTTTGGCATAGCAAGACCTACATTTGGTCAATACATGGTGCGAAGATCAAAGATACCCGTAAGGGTGATATTGGTGTCCAAAGGTAAAAAACACTAAGTCTTGGGAAACTTATATGAAGAAAAAGGACCCTGATGGGTCATATGGAATTGATCGAAAAATCGGCTAAGTCCCAAAATGGGGATGTCAGAACTACACTCATATGTTACCACATGAAGCAAGGCAAACTTATATGAAGGAAAGGACCCTGATGGGTCATATGGTATTTTACGAAAAATCGGCTAAGTCCCAAAATGGGGATGTCAGAACTACACTCAAATGTTACCACACCAAGCAAGGCAAACTTATATGAAGCAAAGGACCCTGATGGGTCATATGGTATTTTACGAAAAATCGGCTAAGTCCCAAAATGGGGATGTCAGAACTACACTCAAATGTTACCACACCAAGCAAGGCAAACTTATATGAAGCAAAGGACCCTGATGGGTCATATGGTATTTTACGAAAAATCGGCTAAGTCCCAAAATGGGGATGTCAGAACTACACTCAAATGTTACCATACCAAGCAAGGCAAACTTATATGAAGCAAAGGACCCTGATGGGTCATATGGTATTTTACGAAAAATCGGCTAAGTCCCAAAATGGGGATGTCAGAACTACACTCAAATGTTACCACACCAAGCAAGGCAAACTTATATGAAGCAAAGGACCCTGATGGGTCATATGGTATTTTACGAAAAATCGGCTAAGTCCCAAAATGGGGATGTCAGAACTACACTCAAATGTTACCACACCAAGCAAGGCAAACTTATATGAAGCAAAGGACCCTGATGGGTCATATGGTATTTTACGAAAAATCGGCTAAGTCCCAAAATGGGGATGTCAGAACTACACTCAAATGTTACCACACCAAGCAAGGCAAACTTATATGAAGCAAAGGACCCTGATGGGTCATATGGTATTTTACGAAAAATCGGCTAAGTCCCAAAATGGGGATGTCAGAACTACACTCAAATGTTACCACACCAAGCAAGGCAAACTTATATGAAGCAAAGGACCCTGATGGGTCATATGGTATTTTACGAAAAATCGGCTAAGTCCCAAAATGGGGATGTCAGAACTACACTCAAATGTTACCACACCAAGCAAGGCAAACTTATATGAAGGAAAGGACCCTGATGGGTCATATGGTATTTTACGAAAAATCGGCTAAGTCCCAAAATGATGATGTCAGAACTACACTCAAATGTTACCACACCAAGCAAGGCAAACTTATATGAAGGAAAGGACCCTGATGGGTCATATGGTATTTTACGAAAAATCGGCTTAGGTGAACCCTAAGAAGAAACACGGACCAAGTCAGATGGCCTAAGTCAAGAGTGCAAGTGACCTAGGCAAAGTTGTATGACGGTGAGGACCCTGAAAAATCTGGTTAGTGTAGTTTAGACAGGGGAGGTTTTTGGGTCGGCTGAACCTCCTTATTTTGGGTTTTGACCTCCTCAAGAAGCTACACCTAGGCAAACTGCCTAGGGTGAAAGTGCGAAGACCAATCGAATAGTAAGACAAGTTTTGACCGATCGCCCTAGGCAAGCTTGTATGAAGAAAGGGACCCTATGGGTCATATGGAAATACATGAAAAATCGGCTAAGTCCCAAAATTGGGATGTCTGAACTACACTAAAAAGTTACCACATCAAGCAAGGCAAAGTACCTAGGTGAACCCTAAGAAGAAACACGGACTAAGTCAGATGGCCTAAGTCAAGAGTACAAGTGACCTAGGCAAAGTTGTATGGCGCTGAGGACCCTGAAAAATCGGGTTAGTGTAGTTCAGACAGGGGAGGTTTTTGGGTCGGCTGAACCTCCTTATTTTGGGTTTTGACCTCCTCAAGAAGCTACACCTAGGCAAACTGCCTAGGGTGAAAGTGCGAAGACCAATCGAATAGTAAGACAAGTTTTGACCGATCGCCCTAGGCAAGCTTGTATGAAGAAAGGGACCCTATGGGTCATATGGAAATACATGAAAAATCGGCTAAGTCCCAAAATTGGGATGTCTGAACTACACTAAAAAGTTACCACATCAAGCAAGGCAAAGTACCTAGGTGAACCCTAAGAAGAAACACGGACCAAGTCAGATGGCCTAAGTCAAGAGTACAAGTGACCTAGGCAAAGTTGTATGGCGCTGAGGACCCTGAAAAATCGGGTTAGTGTAGTTCAGACAGGGGAGGTTTTTGGGTCGGCTGAACCTCCTTATTTTGGGTTTTGACCTCCTCAAGAAGCTACACCTAGGCAAACTGCCTAGGGTGAAAGTGCGAAGACCAATCGAATAGTAAGACAAGTTTTGACCGATCGCCCTAGGCAAGCTTGTATGAAGAAAGGGACCCTTAGGGTCATATGGAAATTCATGAAAAATCGGCTAAGTCCCAAAATTGGGATGTCAGAACTACACTAAAAAGTTACCACATCAAGCAAGGCAAAGTACCTAGGTGAACCCTAGGAAGAAACACGGACCAAGTCAGATGGCCTAAGTCAAGAGTATAAGTGACCTAGGCAAAGTTGTATGGCGCTGAGGACCCTGAAAAATCGGGTTAGTGTAGTTAAGACAGGGGAGGTTTCAGGGTCGGCCAGACCTCCTTATTTCGGGTTTTGGCCTCCTCAAGAAGACAGACCTAGGCGAATTGCCTAGGGTGAAACTGCGAAGACCAATCGAATAGTAAGACAAGTTTTGACCGATCGCCCTAGGCAAGCTTGTATGAAGAAAGGGACCCTATGGGTCATATGGAAATTCATGAAAAATCGGCTAAGTCCCAAAATTGGGATGTCAGAACTACACTATAAAGTTACCACATTAGCAAGGCAGACTTGTATGAAGAACGGGACCCAGGTGAAAGTAGCAAATATCCCAAACCGAACATGAATATTATACACACAAGAGTACGAACATAAAGGAACACGGACCAAGCGTGCCGAGAGAATCGGTACTATAGAGCCCTCGTGGTTCTACACAAAGACTTTATGTTAGGGGTTCAAGCCCCATAGTACTCAAACGGTGACAGTAGCAAATATCCCAAACCGAACATGAATATTATACACACAAGAGTACGAACATAAAGGAACACGGACCAAGCGTGCCGAGAGAATCGGTACTATAGAGCCCTCGTGGTTCTACACAAAGACTTTATGTTAGGGGTTCAAGCCCCATAGTACTCAAACGGTGACAGTAGCAAATATCCAAAAACGAACTGGAATTTACATTCTGTTGGTCATGCGGTCGTCCAAAGGGGTCTAGTATCCTGGGATGACAAGCATCACGGGCACAGTCTCGTATCAAAACAGTCGAAGAGGCCCGCGAAAGCTTGCTTTCCATGGCTATGCGATGCACAAATTGAGTTTCTCCGTAGTTATACACAGCGCACAGGTGAAAGTAGCAAATATCCCAAATCGAACATGAATTTTATACACACAAGAGTACAAACATAAAGGAACACGGACCAAGCGTACCGAGAGAATCGGTACTAGAGCCCTTGTGGTTCTACATTGAGAGCCCTCATGGTTCTACATAGATACTTTATGTTAGGGGTTCCAACCCCATAGTACTAGAACGGTGGAAGTAGCAAATAAACCGAACGTGGAATTTACTTTCTGATGGTCATGCGGTCGTCCAAAGGGGTCTAGTATCCTGGGATGACAAGCATCACGGGCACAGCTCGTATCAAAACAGTCGAAGAGGCCCGCGAAAGCTTGCTTTCCATGGCTATGCGATGCACAAATTGAGTTTACTCACCGTAGTATAAAACGAACGAACCGAACCTATCCGAGTAGGGATAATGGGCGCAGTAACATACTTCTGTGACCCAGCGAGAGTTGAACGAGGTGACATGAACTGTCAGTGGCTTATATCAGATGGGATACATACATGAGATTGCTTTCAAATCTACACTCGAAAACCTAACCAAGTAAAAGCGAACGTGGGGAGGATTCGAAACTGGTAACGAAATCTTAAGCTGGAAAGAGTCATCACTATGGATACATATTATGCGAAACCAATCAAGTGCTCATTACTGATCCAAAACCGAAGAGCACTAGTGAACACCTTAATCTCACCCTAGTTCACATCCAAGTGATCGACCACGTGTGTGAAGCAAAGACCAATCGAATTCCTCAATGGACCGAACACTATGAACAAATGGCCAAAAACGTTATAACTATCCAAACATACTACTATCTAGCGAAAGTCATCACGATGGAACCATACCATGATCTTTAACCTATAGCGCTCACCATATTCCTACCCAGAGTGCAAGTGAACAGATTGCCCACCCTTACCCAGTTCACAACCACGTGATCGACTAACATACCGAGGTTACCACAAGTCAAAGTTATACGTTTACAAGCGCAAGACCAATCGAAAACCCCGAAAGCAATCTCGACCCAAAATGTATTATCCGTGAGTGTAGTCGAGTCTCGTACTCGTCATCTGTAATCGTCGGATAGAATATCCAGTACACGGTTGTCTTTCCAAATGAAATCTACATACAGAACTCGCTCTTGGCAAATGGGTGGCAATGGCGCAATCAGGAGCGAGTTCCCGTCCGGGTGCCAAGTGATTGGCAAATGTCTGGGGGAAAGCAACCATATATTGATTTGTCTGTTAGTGTACTGGGTGTTTGAGGTATGTAGTATCCACGCTTGGTTGGGTGTGTCAGAGGACCATGGATGCGTTCACAACCCCAATTGGGGTACATCGGGAATGATTTTGTGGAACCGATGTGCCCGGCACACACTAAGTTTTGTTGCAAGTTAATAGTGTGCCATGTCCGGGGGGGTTGTGATTAAACTCTGGTGAATTGCGTACTGTGGTGATTGGGGTATGAAAGCCCCGCAGTTGCAATGATCGGACGCGCCTAGCGTGTCCTTTAGTTGATGGTAGGGAAATGAAGGCCCTTGTCAGCTCACCTAAGTATTCATGGAAGTTTGGCATAAGGTCGCTGTGGTAGGGGTATGAAGGCCCCGTCAGCGCATGCACAATCGGGCGCACGTGCGCTTAGCGGAGTCGAATGCCGCTCAAGTGCCTGTCCGGTGCATCGGGTGTGTGTGATACGAGGGCAATGAGGTTCGCACGGGGGCTCGCCTCCCGTGTGCTACCGGACTTGACAACATATAGAACGTGGTGTTTGCTCCTCCGGGTGCAATGGGACAATGAACATTCGAACGCAAAGTCGGAATTCTGGTTGATCCTACCAGTAATATACGCTCGTCTCAAAGGTTAAGCCATGCATGTCTAAGTACAAACAGATTTAATGTGAAACCGCATAAGGCTCAGTATAACAGCTATAATTTACGAGATCATCAACCTAGTTACTTGGATAACTGTGGAAAATCTAGAGCTAATACATGCAACATGCCAGGACCCTCGCGGGAACTGGTGCACTTATTAGTCAAACCAATCGCGGGTTCTCCGTGTCATTGAGTTGAAGTCTGGATAATGATGCTGATCGTATGGTCTCGCACCGACGACAGATCTCGCAAATATCTGCCCTATCAACTATGGATGGTAGTATAGAGGACTACCATGGTTGCAACGGGTAACGGGGAATCAGGGTTCGATTCCGGAGAGGGAGCCTGAGAAATGGCTACCACATCCAAGGAAGGCAGCAGGCGCGTAAATTACCCAATCCCGGGACGGGGAGGTAGTGACGAGAAATAACAATATGAAACTCTTTAATGATGTTTCATAATTGGAATGAGTAGAGCATAAATCCTTCTACGAGGATCAAGTGGAGGGCAAGTCTGGTGCCAGCAGCCGCGGTAATTCCAGCTCCACTAGCGTATATTAAAATTGTTGCGGTTAAAACGTTCGAAGTTGATACTTGTCCAACACAGTCCGGCTCCGCCGACCCGGTCAACCCGTGGTCGGTGGGCCAAGTCGGAATCTGGTTGCGACTCAATGGTGTGGTAGGGCACCAAGTCTGTGTCATGGTGTGCCCTTCAACGGGTGCAAGTGTAACATAGAGCTCGACCGCTCACGTTTACCTTGAACAAATTAGAGTGCTTAAAGCAGGGTGCCCAAACGCCCTAGAATAATCTTGCATGGAATAATGGAATACGACCTTGGTCTAATCTTTCATTGGTTTGTACTCAGACCGGAGGTAATGATTAACAGAAGTAGTTGGGGACACTAGTATTACGGCGCGAGAGGTGAAATTCGTAGACCGTCGTAAGACTAACTAAAGCGAAGGCATTTGTCAAGGATGCTTTCTTTAATCAAGAACGAAAGTTAGAGGATCGAAGGCGATTAGATACCGCCCTAGTTCTAACCGTAAACGATGCCAACTAGCAATTGGGAGACGCTACAACCAGGTGCTCTCAGTAGCTTCCGGGAAACCAAAGTCAGGTTCCGGGGGAAGTATGGTTGCAAAGTTGAAACTTAAAGGAATTGACGGAAGGGCACCACAATGAAATGGAGCTTGCGGTTCAATTTGACTCAACACGGGAAAACTTACCAGGTCCGAACTTATGGAGGTGAGACAGATTAATAGCTCTTTCTCAAATTTAAGGGTAGTGGTGCATGGCCGTTCTTAGTTCGTGGATTGATTTGTCTGGTTAATTCCGATAACGAACGTGACTCACATATGCTAACTAGAACGCAGTCAGCGTTAATGCGTCGATGCCGATTGGAACGGGTTAGGACCTTTCGGTGGAGTATGACCTGACACCTTCGCTGTTCGTGTGCGCAAGTGCACTTACGGTACGCTGCTTAGCAGGACAATTTGTGTTTAGCAAAATGAGATCGAGCGATAACAGGTCCGTGATGCCCTTAGATGTTCTGGGCTACACGCGTGCTACAATGTGGGTAGCAGCGTGTCTCCTATTCCGAGAGGAACGGGAAATCACTCAAATACTCACTTAGTAGGGATTATGGATTGCAATGGTCCATATGAACTCGGAACTTCTAGTAAGTGCTGGTCATCAGCCAGCGTTGAATACGTCCCTGCCCTTTGTACACACCGCCCGTCGCTACTACCGATGGATTATTTAGTGAGGTCTTTGGAGATGATCGTTCGCTGGATCCTCGTGAACCGCGTCTGCTTTATCGAAGTTGACCGAACTTGATGATTTAGAGGAAGTAAAAGTCGTAACAAGGTTTCCGTAGGTGAACCTGCGGAAGGATCATTAGTGGCCAAGTGATCCTTCCAGAAGTCCGAACCTGCGGGTTGAGACTTCGGCACAAGTTGCCATATGATAATTGACGAAACACTATAGAAGTCCGAACCTGCGGGTTGAGACTTCGGCACAAGTTGCCATATGATAATTGACGAAACACTATAGAAGTCCGAACCTGCGGGTTGAGACTTAGGCACACGTTGCCTTATACATGACTTCGAACAAATACACAAGTCCGAACCTGCGGGTTGAGACTTAGGCACAAGTTGCCTTATACATGACTTCGAACAAATACACAAGTCCGAACCTGCGGGTTGAGAATTAGGCACAAGTTGCCATATGAAAGTTGACGAAACACTAACAAGTCCGAACCTGCGAGTTGAGACTTAGGCACACGTTGCCTTATACATGACTTCGAACAAATACACAAGTCCGAACTTGCGGGTTGAGACTTAGGCACAAGTTGCCTTATACATACATTGGCCAAATAAACAGAAGTCCGAACCTGCGGGTTGAGACTTAGGCACAAGTTGCCATATTATATTCGATCAAACACTAAGTAGTCCGAACCTGCGGGTTGAGACTCAAGACCGTAACAAGATGTCACTATACAAGTCCGAACCTAAGGGTTGAGACTTAATGCGATCTAGATACCAAGTTGACATCCAATACCTGTTGAGCAAAACCAAAGATTCCCTGTTCTCGAATGATTACACTATATAACAGGGAATCATGAAGAAATCAAGCAAGCGTGAAACAAAGTCATCACTTGGGCATGCTCGATAGCCAACCACATGACCTTAACCTAAGAGAGCATGCAAACCACATGATACCTATAAACGATTAACCCGCCCTAGTAGAATCGTTCACCAAGTGATGACTTCAGTATGGCTAAGAGAAAAACTTTTGAATGGGAAAAACTCTAAGTCCGAACCTCCGGGTTGAGACTTCCGCGTCGGAGGTGGGCGCACCTCCTATCCGAAAGATGGTGAATCAGGGGTGTTCGATCAGCAATGGTCGGATGCCCCGTCGTAGTCCAACTATGACAATCAAAGTCAAGACCTCCGGGTTGAGACTTTCCGCGAGTACAAGCATAAAGGAACACGGACCAAGCCGTACCGAGAGAATCGGTACTAGAGCCCTCGTGGTTCTACATTGAGAGAGCCCTCGTGGTTCTCATTAGGGGCTTTATGCAAGTCGTACTCAATACTGTGGTGTGAAGTATAAAGTATAGTCCTCCCCTGGTCCACACTGCTTCGGCGGTCCTGGGTAAGATAGTTAGTTCTAGCTTGCCCTATGTGGAAGAGGACTCAATACCCTACCTGTTGAGCTTGAAACAAAGTCATCACTTGGGCATGCTCATATTGCCATACTCAATTACATTATATTCGAATGAGCATGCAAGCGACCCTATATAGACCGAACCAAAACGATAGATACCGCCGTAGTTCACCCCCACCAAGTGATGACTTCAGTATGGCTAGTGTGTGAAGTATAAAGTATAGTCCTCCCCTGGTCCACACTGCTTCGGCGGTCCTGGGTAAGATAGTTAGTTCTAGCTTGCCCTATGTGGAAGAGGACACAATACTTAATACTTAGAGTACAAGCATAAAGGAACACGGACCAAGCCGTACCGAGAGAATCGGTACTAGAGCCCTCGCGGTTCTACATTGTGAGCCCTCGTGGTTCAAACTAGATACTTTATGCAAGGCGTACTCAAAACTGTGGTGTGAAGTATAAAGTATAGTCCTCATCTGGTCCACGCTGCTTCGGCGGTCCTGGGTAAGATAGTTAATTCTAGCTTGCCCTATGTGGAAGAGGACACAATACTTAATACTGTGGTGTAATGGACAAGGTATAGTCCTCCACTGGTCCACGCTGCTCCGGCGGTCCTGGGTAAGATAGTTCATTCTAGCTTGCCCTATGTGGAAGAGGACACAATACCCTACCTGTTGAGCTTGAAACAAAGTCATCACTTGGGCATGCTCATATTGCCATACAATATTCCATTATCTACTAATGAGCATGCAGCTATATGATTATAACCTGTAAACGATTACCCCGCCGTAGTTCAGCGCTTCAACCAAGTGAAGACTTCAGTATGGCTAGTGTGTGAAGTATAAAGTATAGTCCTCCCCTGGTCCACACTGCTTCGGCGGTCCTGGGTAAGATAGTTAGTTCTAGCTTGCCCTATGGTGGAAGAGGACACCATACTTAATACTGTGGTGTAATGAACAAAGTATAGTCCTCCACTGGTCCACGCTGCTTTGCAGTCCTGGGTAAGATAGTTAATTCTAGCTTGCCCTATGTGGAAGAGGGCATACAAGACAAAGTATAGTTCTCCCCTGGTCCACGCTGCTTCGGCGGTCCTGGGTAAGATAGTTAATTCTAGCTTGCCCTATGTGGAAGAGAGCATACATGAACCAAGAACGAAGGTTATGATCGAGGAATGATTCGACAACTAACCGATGGTATGAAATGTGAAGAATTCAAGCAAGCACACAATCAAGTCATCACTTGGGCATGCTCGATAGCCAACCTCATGACATTAACCTAGTAGAGCATGCGAAAACCAATATATATGTAAACGATGCCCCTCCCTAGTTCAGCGCTTCAACCAAGTGATGACTTCAGAATGGCTAAATCAAATCGGTTCAAAACATACCATCGGTACCCTATTGAAACACACAAGTCGATATCAAACCTCATGATTGTGTAGTCCTCCACTGGTCCACGCCGCTTCGGCGGTCCTGGGTAAGATAGTTCATTCTAGCTTGCCCTATGTGGAAGAGGGCACATTACTCAATACTGTGGTGTTATGAACAAAGTATAGTCCTCCACTGGTCCACGCTGCTCCGGCGGTCCTGGGTAAGATAGTTCATTCTAGCTTGCCCTATGTGGAAGAGGGCATACAAGACAAAGTATAGTTCTCCCCTGGTCCACGCTGCTTCGGCGGTCCTGGGTAAGATAGTTAATTCTAGCTTGCCCTATGTGGAAGAGAGCATACATGAACCAAGAACGAAGGTTATGATCGAGGAATGATTCGACAACTAACCGATGGTATGAAATGTGAAGAATTCAAGCAAGCACACAATCAAGTCATCACTTGGGCATGCTCGATAGCCAACCTCATGACATTAACCTAGTAGAGCATGCGAAAACCAATATATATGTAAACGATGCCTCCCTAGTTCAGCGCTTCAACCAAGTGATGACTTCAGAATGGCTAAATCAAATCGGTTCAAACCATACCATCGGTATCCTATTGAAACACCCAAGTCGATATCAAACCTCATGATTGTGTAGTCCTCCACTGGTCCACGCCGCTTCGGCCGTCCTGGGTAAAATGGAACATTCCAGCTTGCCCTATGTGGAAGAGGGCACATTACTCAATACTGTGGTGTGAAGTATAGAGTTCAGTTCTCCCCTGGTCCACGCTGCTTCGGCGGTCCTGGGTAAGATAGTTCATTCTAGCTTGCCCTATGTGGAAGAGGACACTTCATACTTCGTCTCTAAGCGGCGGCTTGACTCCTCCCTAAGGGGAACGGGTTTACGCGCACAGCGGCGGCTTACGCACTATGGCAGTCATGGATGCCTTACGTTTCTATGAAAAGTGTGTTCCTCCCCTGGTCCACGCTGCTTCGGCAGTCCTGGGTAAGATAGTTAGTTCTAGCTTGCCCTATGTGGAAGAGGACACGTAGACTTACTGTGGTGTGAAGTATAAGGTTCAGTTCTCCCCTGGTCCACGCCGCTTCGGCCGTCCTGGGTAAAATGGATTCATCCAGCTTGCCCTATGTGGAATGAGGACACTTTATGCTTCGTCTCTAAGCGGCGGCTTGCTCCTCCCTACGGGGAACGGGTATACGCGCACAGCGGCGGCTTACGCAAGTTAGTCACCCTCGGCAGTGGATCACTCGGCTCATGGATCGATGAAGACCGCAGCTAACTGCGCGTCATAATGTGAACTGCAGGACACATGAACATTGATAAGTTGAACGCATATTGCACGTCGTGGGAACCTACCATGATGTACAGATGACTGAGCGCTTATATTTGAGAAATGTATCGCATACATTTAACTACGCCGTGACACCCGTCACGAGACGTGCACCATGATGTTAACTAGGGTCGCGACGACCCGCTAGCATTAAAGAACCCGTGGTTTACAATATACTGGCATTGGAATTCGAAG
>NW_026689792.1:95000-127500 GCF_943734765.1 Anopheles ziemanni | reverse complement strand
AGGACTTAGAGTGCCGGGACGGGTTGGCGGATCCAACACTCTGGGTACCTCCGGGTACTTGGGGTTGGTTGAGGACTTGGTGAACAAACACTTGATATACACTCTCCGGATGTACTTCGGGTGTCACCTGTTGTCCGAGACCACTTGCATGGTTAGCAAGCGTTGTGATTCAATGGCCCTACCGGGCAAACACTTTGGGTTCGCAAGGACTTGGAGTGCCGGGACGGGTTGGCGGATCCAACACTCTGGGTACCTCCGGGTACTTGGGGTTGGTTGAGGACTTGGTGAACAAACACTTGTTGTACACTCTCCGGATGTACTTCGGGTGTCACCTGTTGTCCGAGACCACTTGCATGGTTAGCAAGCGTTGTGGTCTAATGGCCCTACCGGGCAAACACTTTATGTTCGCGAGGACTTGGAGTGCTGGTAGTGGTTGGCGGACCCAACACTCTGGGTACCTCCGGGTACTTGGGGTTGGTTGAGAACTTGGTGAAGATACCCCTGTCACCTTGTTCGAGGCCACTTGCATGGTCGCAAGCGTTGTGATACAATGGCCCTACCGGGCAAACACTTTGGGTTCGCAAGGACTTGGAGTGCCGGGACGGGTTTGCGGATCCAACACTCTGGGTACCTCCGGGTACTTGGGGTTGGTTGAGGACTTGGTGAACAAACACTTGATATACACTCTCCGGGTGTACTTCGGGTGTCACCTGTTGTCCGAGGCCACTTGCATGGTTAGCAAGCGTTGTGGTCTAATGGCCCTACCGGGCAAACACTTTGGGTTCGCGAGGACTTGGAGTGCTGGTAGTGGTTGGCGGATCCAACACTCTGGGTACCTCCGGGTACTTGGGGTTGGTTGAGGACTTGGTGAGCAAACACTTGATATACGTTCTTCGGATGTACTTCGGGTGTCACCTGTTGTCCGAGGCCACTTGCATGGTCAACGGTTGAGGTGGTAATGGCGGATCGGTGCTGTAGGGTGCCGGCCTGTTGGCTGCCTTGGCCGGGTTGGTTGGTTAACACTTGATTGAGCTTGCACCCGAGGGTAATGGCACTTGAAGGTGGGTACCGGCCAACTGACCTGGTGTGTTGGTTGGTTGGTGAACACTTGGCGGTACTTGCACTTGGCTGTGCTTGGACTTGAAGGTGGGATCTGGCTGGCCTAGGCCATTGGTGGTTGGTTGGTTGGTTAGTCCTTAGCTGGGCTGGCTGGCTGGCTGGCCATCGGTGGTGTGGTGTGGTGTGGTGTGTGGAGTCGAGCATCGCGCGCCGTTGCCTTCTTCGGAGTGTTGTGGGTACGCAAGTGCTTGCAGTGCAAAGAGGTTGGTGATGGAGTGACATTGCCTTCACCATGGAGTTGCGGGTACTTAGGTACTTGCAAGGAGATGGTGGTATGGTGGTGTTGCGTGTGTGGTGTTCGATTAGAAAGATATAATTTCTAAGTCCGGATTAGTGCTGTCAGTGGGGCCGCCGCTAACAGGTCCTGTACGGCCACCGTGGGGCTTGACTTGGCGCTATTCCGGACTTGGGGCGATCACGATGTCCCCGTGCGGGACTTAGAAGATGGAAGAACACAAGTACCCTTATCCCATGACTTGTGAGCGATTGGCATACGTTACCACATGAAGAGAAAAATTGGCTAAGTCCCGGATCCATATTATATGAAGAGAAAAATCGGCTAAGTCCCGGATCCATATTATATGAAGAGAAAAATTGGCTAAGTCCCGGATCCATATTATATGAAGAGAAATATCGGCTAAGTCCAGGATCCATATATAATAACCTAATAATCGGCTAAGTCCCGGATCCATATTATATGAAGAGAAAAATCGGCTAAGTCCAGGATCCATATATAATAACCTAATAATCGGCTAAGTCCAGGATCCATATATAATAACCTAATAACAGGCTAAGTCCCGGATCCATATTATATGAAGAGAAAAATCGGCTAAGTCCGAGATTGGGTCTGTCAGACATACACTTTCAAGATACCACACAAGCAAGCAAGATGGCCTAGTGATGGAACCATATAATATGAAGAGAAAAATCGGCTAAGTCCGAGATTGGGTCTGTCGGAAATACACTATCAAGTTACCACACAAGCAAGCAAGATGGCCTAATGATGGATCCATATGATATGAAGAGAAAAATCGGCTAAGTCCAGGATCCATATAATATGAAGAGAAAAATCGGCTAAGTCCCAGATTGGGTCTGTCAGAAATACACTTCCAAGTTACCACACAAGCAAGCAAGATGGCCTAGTGATGGATCCATATGATATGAAGAGAAAAATCGGCTAAGTCCAGGATCCATATAATATGAAGAGAAAAATCGGCTAAGTCCCAGATTGGGTCTGTCAGAAATACACTTCCAAGTTACCACACAAGCAAGCAAGATGGCCTAGTGATGGATCCATATGATATGAAGAGAAAAATCGGCTAAGTCCCAGATTGGGTCTGTCAGAAATACACTTCCAAGTTACCACACAAGCAAGCAAGATGGCCTAGTGATGGATCCATATGATATGAAGAGAAAAATCGGCTAAGTCCAGGATCCATATAATATGAAGAGAAAAATCGGCTAAGTCCCAGATTGGGTCTGTCAGAAATACACTTCCAAGTTACCACACAAGCAAGCAAGATGGCCTAGTGATGGATCCATATGATATGAAGAGAAAAATCGGCTAAGTCCCAGATTGGGTCTGTCAGACATACACTATCAAGTTACCACACAAGCAAGCAAGATGGCCTAGTGATGGATCCATATGATATGAAGAGAAAAATCGGCTAAGTCCCAGATTGGGTCTGTCAGAAATACACTTCCAAGTTACCACATGAGCAAGCAAGATGGCCTAGTGATGGATCCATATAATATGCAGAGAAAAATCGGCTAAGTCCCAGATTGGGTCTGTCAGAAATACACTTCCAAGTTACCACATGAGCAAGCAAGTTACCACATGAAGAGAAAGCCGGCAAAGTCTGGGAATGTTACCACATGAACTGGAAAATGGGCAAAAACCTACCTTCACAGGGAACGTGAATAAGTAAGGCTGTAGACATCGGATCGACAAGCCAAAGACTGATATGGAAAGGAAATGAGTAGTACTAGCTTTCCTGAGAGTTGCAGAGCTTAGACTGCATATGAACGAAAGTTATTAAGCGTCAAAGTCAGAGAAGTTACCCAAAGGAACACAAGTTCCAACTTAGAGCATGTATACCGCCTAGACGGTAAGAGGTACGGCCAGGCTGAGGAATAAGGAAATGTTGGCCAACATGTTCCCTAACTATCCCCCGAAGACCGCAAAGCAATCCAACATCAACCAAGAAAGTTATAGCCCGATCAAGGAAACACCTACTTTGCACCGATATTGCACCAAATACATGTACCAAGCACCTTCGGTTGCATACCTGCAGGGGTTTACCATAGTAGGCCATGGAAGACCGATATACCGAACATAATCACTTTCTATCTCCTCGGGTGTTTAAGATAGCGCTTTGCGGTACAAGAACGAAAGTTAGACTTTATCTTGGTGCATCTTTTTGCCCAAGATCACAAGACCCTATCTACCAAGGCAAGAAAGTTGTGTGGGGACAAAATGTCCAAAAGTGCCCAAAGTGGCACACTTGAACCATATATTCGAGAAAAACACAAGTGTGGGCCCGAGCTAGCAAGTTGAAATGTTCTGACCGTCAGTAGCCCTAGTTGAGGTGCACTTATCATTATATGAGGCCAACGTGCCAGCTAGTCTCTAAAGGGGCGATATGGGTGTTCCAAGGTTTGTACCCAATTGAGGAAAAAACAGGGTAAGGTACGGTGTACCGCGAATAACTCGGGCTATAGATGTCCGATCGATGAGTTTGGCATATGTATGGAAAGGTCTCGACGAGACCTAACTACCCTGAAAGTATGAAGGCAAAGACTTGAATGACCGGGAAGTTATTAAGTGCACAAGTGGTAAAGTTGCACCAAAGTCCATGTTACCCGAAGTGGTACATGAACACCCAATATTCGACCAAAACACAAGTTTAGAGACGAGCTAGCGAGCTACATTGTTCAGACCGTCAGTAGCCCGCATCAAGACACGCATTTCATTATATTGAGCCTAGCCGCTAGCTCGACTCGAAGTCGGTCATATGGTTGGTTGATGGTTTGGACCGACCATGTGGTGTACCAAGGTGAGGTACCTTTCATGAATTATAACTCAGGCTGTATGGCACTGAGCGTTGGGCTAAGGTGTGATTTGGAATAGTCTTGAGTGGGACTATTTAGGAAAAATGCGAACAAAAAATCACAAAGTCCTTGGGCGAAGCTATTAGCGAAACATAGAGCGAATTGGTACCAAAAACTAATGAAATGGGACTTGAGTCAAAAATAACCGCAAGTTGGAGAAGAGATAGCAAGCTTGCGTAGAACATTTATAACTAGTGCGTGGTATGACCAACAAAAATGTGTATGGGGCCAAGGCGCTGGCTGGCCTCCAAAGTGGTGATATGGGCGATTCAAAGTTTGTACCCAAGTATGAACAAGTATGGAAAAAACAGGGTAAGGTACCAAGTACCATGAATAACTTCGGCTGTAGATGGCCTAGCGAGGCAAACCGCATATCGTTGGAAAGGTATTGGGGAGACCTATCTACCCTGAAAGTTTCATGAGGCTGAGTTGAAAGACCACGGAGATATTAGGTGATGATGGTCCAATTCGGGGACCAAGTCGCAGGAAATGGCACTTGACCAAAATCACGCTTGGAAGGTGAATACCGGCTTACCGGTAAGAGATAGCGACTTGGCGTAGAATATTCATAAGTTGGGCGTGTAAAGACGCAACTTTCATTATATGGGGGCAACCCGGTCAGGGTGCTCCAAGTCGGTCGTTTGGTCGGTTTATGGTTTGGGCCGACCATGTGGTGTACCAAGAAGAGGTACCTTTCATGAATTATAACTCGGTCAGTTTGCCACCGAGCGACAAGTTGCGATGTGATTTGGAATGGTTCTGAGTGGGACTATCAAGCAAAAATACAAATAGAAAATCAGCTTGTCCATGGCCGAAGCTATTAGTGAAACATATAGCAAAATGGGTCCAAAAACGAATGAAATGGGAATTGGACCAAGAATAACGGCAAGTTGGAGAAGAGATAGCAAGTTGGCGTAGAACAATTATATTTGGTGCATGGCATGACCAACAAAAAAGTATATGGGGCCAAGGTGCTAGCTGGCCTCCAAAGTGGAGATATGGGCGATCCAAAGTTTGTACCCAAGTACGAACAAGTATGGAAAAAACAGGGTAAGGTACCAAGTACCATTAATAACTTCGGCTGTAGATGGCCGAGCGAGGCAAACGGCTCACCGTTGGAAAGGTCTTGGGGAGACCTATCTACCCTGAAAGTTTTATGAGGCTGAGTTGAAAGACCACGGAGATATTAGGTGATGATGGTCCAATTCGGGGACCAAGTCGCAGGAAATGGCACTTGACCAAAATCACCCTTGGAAGGTGAATACCGGCTTACCGGTAAGAGATAGCGACTTGGCGTAGAATATTCATAAGTTGGGCGTGTAGAGACGCAACTTTCATTATATGGGGGCAACCCGGTCAGGGTGCTCCAAGTCGGTCGTTTGGTCGGTATATGGTTTGGGCCGACCACATGGTGTACCAAGTTGAGGTATCTTTCATGAATTATAACTCGGTCAGTTTGCCACCGAGCGACAAGTTGCGGTGTGTTTTGGAATGGTCTTGAGTGGGACTATCAAGCAAAAATACAAACAGAATATCAGCTTGTCCATGGCCGAAGCTATTAGTGAAACATATAGCAAAATGGGTCCGAAAACGAATGAAATGGGACTTGGACCAAGAATAACGGCAAGTTAGAGAAGAGATAGCAAGTTGGCGTAGAACAATTATATTTAGTGCATGGTATGACCAAGAAAAAAGTATATGGGGCAAAGGTGCTGGCTGGCCTCCAAAGTGGAGATATGGGCGATACAAAGTTTGTACCCAAGTATGGCAAAAACTGGTAGAGGTACCTTTCATGAATTACTGCTCAGGCTGTATGGCACTTAGCGGGACGCTTGGCTCTGGTATGGAATAGTCTTGAGTGGGACTATCAAGGAAAAATACGAACAAAAAATCACCATGTCCACGGACGAAGGTATTAGCGAAACTTAGAGCGAAATTGCGACCAAGTCGCTGGAAATGGCCCTTGGACCAAGTATACCGTCAAGGCGGTACGAGATAGCGAGTTGACGTGGAATATTTATAAGTTTGCCTCCACGAGACGAAAGTTTAGTTATATGGGGCCAACCCGCTCAGGGTTGTCCAAGTCGGTCATATGGCTGATCGAAATTTTCGACCAAGTACTGAGAAAACAGGGTAAGGTACCGTGTACCTCGAATAACTTTGGCTGTAGATGTCCGAGCGAGGCGAACGGCATAGCGTTGGAAAGGTCTTGAGGTGTTCTAGGCACCCTGAAAGTATGAGAAGGCTACCTGGAAAACTCGTGGAGATATTAGAGAAACATAGGGCCCAAAAGATACCAAGTCGCAGGAAATGGGCCCTCCATGAACACCCTAAAATCCCAATTACGGCTAAGTTGCAGGCCAGCTAGCGAAGTGAAATGTTCTAGGCATAACTAGAACACGTTAAGGCGCAACTTTTTAAATCAGAACTTTTTTCGATATCTGGCCCCCAAAGGGGGGATATGGTCGATCCAAGGATTTTTCCAAGTTTCGGTACTTTTTACGGTATCACTCATAGCTCCGGCTGTAAGCAAGCAAATGACAATCTAAGACATGATTTGGAAAGGTATTGAGTAGTACTAACTTACGTTAGAACACAGCGAAGCGCTATCGGTTCATGGCAAGGCCGATATAAGCAGTCAAAGATGAAAAATGTTGACAAAATGAACAAAAATTACCTTGGTACGCGAATAGCGGCCAGGGATGAAGAGGTACGAAGGTGGAGTAGAAGAATTATAATTAGGGCTTGGTACGCTCTAAAAGTTTGCCGAAGACCGCAAAGCGCTCAGACCCATAGAAAGGGGTCATTTGGGCCGAACAGTGCGTGCAAAGAGGTGAAAATGCAAAAATTGCACTTTGGTGGGCGATTTGCGGGGGGAAGGAGGGGTCGGAGGGCAAAATGTCTCTTGACCAAAAAGTCTTATCTCGTCGAGATCTAAAACATTGCCGAAGACCGCAAAGCGCTAGCTCGCAATCGAAAAATCGAGGATTTGAAAATTTTCTAAGTCTTTGGCTCCCTAAGGAAAAGTTTCAAAAATCACGTTTGTCCCCAATTTTGAAGGGGAAGGAGTCGGTTCCGGGGCATGGTGTCTTCGGCAAAAAGTCTTATCTTTTTGCGTACTTTCGACTAGTTCAATAAAAATTTTTGACCCAAAATTTGTTCGGCGGACCCCTAGGTCGAAAAACCCGAAAAAATCCCAAAAAAGTCGAAAATGTCGAAAAATGAGAAAACCTCATATTCGGACTCTACACGAGCCCCAGATATTGAAAAGTGAAATCCGCGGTCGATTTGGAACAAAAAATTTACCTAGGCAAAGTTGTATGGAGGTAGGGACCCCTGAGAAAAAAGTTTGGTCCCGAGGCTCCTTGGACCACCAAGTCCCTAGGTCGGACCAAAATCGGAAAAAATCCGACCAAAGTCGAAAGTGTCGAAAATTTTAAAAAACCCCTTTTGGGGCCCTGTGGCCTCCCTAGATAATGAAAAGTGAGGTCCGCGGCCGATCCGGAAGAAAAACTTGACCTAGGGAAACTTGTATGACGGTGGGGACCCAAAAAAATTTCGATGAGTGTAGTTTAGACAGGCCGGAAAATGTATCGGTGGTCCGTATCAAGGGACGTCTTTTAGTTCCATGGGGTGGTGGTCGTCGAACAAAGTCGCCTAGGTCGACCACCAGAAAGACCAGTCGTGTTGTAATGGATGTTTTGACCACTTTACTAGGGAAACCTAGTAGGTCGAAGCAAATTTGGGGTCCGAGATGAGTTGGTGAAAGTTGGTCCAACCTAGGTGTGCTTGGTGGAGGTTGACCATGAAAGTAGAGCATGATGGGAATGACCATAACTTTGGTTCTAGATGTCGGATCGGTACACTTTCGGCAGTTTTGGAAAGGTGAAGGCCTGCTCTAGCTATGTTTCCTACCAAGCTGAGCGCCTACTAGTGACCCGGAGGAGGTATTAAGGGTCAAAGGCAAAAAGGGGTACCCTAAAGTGCATGTGACCAAGAAAATGGGAAAAACGGTATCGCCTATAGCTCAGGCTGTATGGCTCGGATCGGAAAGCTTGGATATGCGTTGGAAAGGTCTTGACGAGCGCTAGCTATGTGTCCTACCAAGCGAAGCGCTAGGTGTTGAGCAAGTCGGTCATATTAGAGGGCAAAGGTGAAAAATGGTGGTTTAGAGGCGAAAATTCACCTTATGATCGAAAATAGCGGGCGAACGATAAGAGCTACGAACACGGCGTAGAACAATCATAAGTACGTTACCACAAGACCTAACTTTGGCCAATATAGAGCGAGAAGATCGGAGGTACCCATCAGGGTGATATGGCTGGTTCAAAGTTGGACCAAAACGAGACTTGAGAAATGGGTTGAAACACGGTATCGCGAATAACTCAGGCTGTATGGAACGGATCGACAAGCTAAGATCAGTGTTGGAAAGGTCGAACCGAGCGCTAACTATAATCCCAAACAACCGAAGCGCTAAGTGTTGAGCAAAACTGAGTTATTAAGCGACAAAGTGGAAAAATAATACCAAAATGGCCAAAAATCACACAAGACCAAGAATACCGAGCAGGCGGTAAGAGATAGCGGGTTGACGTAGAATACTTATAAGTTTGCCTCTACGAGACCTAAAAGTCGTCCATAGACAGCGAGAAGATCGGACCACTCTGGAAGGGTGATACGAGTGGTCAAAAATTGGCAAAAATGAAACATGGCTAAAATGGATTTGACTTGTGCACCATGTAGCTCCGGCTGTATGGCATGGATTGTAAAGCTAGGATATGTTTTGGAAAGGTAACACCCAGCGCTAGATACGACTAGAAGAAAGCAAAGCGCTAACTAGCATGATTTGGAAGTTATTAAGTGTCAAAGTCGAAAAATGTTACCAAAATTGAAACTCGAGTACATTGGGCCAAAAAGTACAAGTTGTGAAATTTGGACTTACGAGTAAAATACCGAGCAGGCGGTAAGAGATAGAGACTTGGTGTAGAACAATTATATGTTGGGCATGTTATAACCTATATTTGGCCCGAACATAGTGACGAGATCGGTGGTACCCAAAAGGGTGGTACAGGTGTTAGATGGTTTTCCCAGAGCATAAGCTCCACATGATATGGAAAACGGGAAACATCATAACTTCGGCTGTATGGCATGGAATGGAACGAACAAGGTATCGATAGAAAGAGAAAAGGTAGCGCTAACTATATTTCCTTCCAAGCAAAGCGCTAGCATGTGATCGTTCGGGTGTTATTGTGAGTCAAAGTCAGAAACTGTTACCACGAGAGGCGAAAATCCGACTAAGTCCAAAAATACCGGGCTGGCGGTAAGAGATACGGCTTGGCCGTAGAACATTTATAAGTTGGCCAAGACAAGACCTAAGTTTCGTCCATAGACGACAAGAAGATCGAAGATACCTGAAGGTGAGATATGGGCGTCCCAAAGTGGGCCTTTGAAAAAGTGACAAACTTCCCTTATAACAGCATACACCAAATATCTCTGGCTCTATGGCACCGAATAAGAAGTTGAGCTCAGCGATAGAAAGGTGATAGTCAGCGCTAAATATCATTGGAACAGAGTGAAGCGCTAAAGGGAAAGGATCTTGGTGATATAAGGTGACAAAGTCGAGAAAAGTTGCCTCAAAATCATGAAAAATGTGAAAAAATGGCTAAGTCCCGGGTGCCTTAAGGGCAGGTTGATCGAATGTACCGAGCTGGCGGTACGAGATAGAGACTTGGTGTAGAACAATTATATGTTTGGCATGGCAAGACCTACATTTGGTCAATACAAAGTGAGAAGATCAAAGAAACCCGTAAGGGTGATATTGGTGTCCAAAGGTAAAAAGCACTAAGTCTTGGGAAACTTATATGAAGAAAAAGGACCCTGATGGGTCATATAGGATGGATCGAAAAATCGGCTAAGTCCCAAAATGGGGATGTCAGAACTACACTCAAATGTTACCACACCAAGCAAGGCAAACTTATATGAAGCAAAGGACCCTGATGGGTCATATGGTATTGATTGAAAAATCGGCTAAGTCCCAAAATGGGGATGTCAGAACTACACTCATGTGTTACCACACCAAGCAAGGCAAACTTATATGAAGCAAAGGACCCTGATGGGTCATATGGTATTTTACGAAAAATCGGCTAAGTCCCAAAATGGTGATGTCAGAACTACACTAAAATGTTACCACACCAAGCAAGGCAAACTTATATGAAGGCAAGGACCCTGATGGGTCATATGGTATTGATCGAAAAATCGGCTAAGTCCCAAAATGGGGATGTCTGAACTACACTCAAATGTTACCACATCAAGCAAGGCAAACTTATATGAAGGAAAGGACCCTGATGGGTCATATGGTATGGATCGAAAAATCGGCTAAGTCCCAAAATGGGGATGTCAGAACTACACTCAAATGTTACCACACCAAGCAAGGCAAACTTATATGAAGCAAAGGACCCATATGGGTCATATGGTATTTTACGAAAAATCGGCTAAGTCCCAAAATGAGGATGTCAGAACTACACTAAAAAGTTACCACACCAAGCAAGGCAAACTTATATGAAGCAAAGGACCCATATGGGTCATATGGTATTTTATGAAAAATCGGCTAAGTCCCAAAATTGGGATGTCAGAACTACACTAAAAAGTTACCACATCAAGCAAGGCAAAGTACCTAGGTGAACCCTAGGAAGAAACACGGACCAAGTCAGATGGCCTAAGTCAATAGAACAAGTGACCTAGGCAAAGTTGTATGGCGCTGAGGACCCTGAAAAATCTGGTTAGTGTAGTTTAGACAGGGTAGGTTTTTGGGTCGGCCGAACCCCCTTATTTTGGGTTTTGGCCTCATCAAGAAGCTACACCTAGGCAAACTGCCTAGGGTGAAAGTGCGAAGACCAATCGAATAGTAAGACAAGTTTTGACCGATCGCCCTAGGCAAGCTTGTATGAAGAAAGGGACCCTAAGGGTCATATGGAAATACATGAAAAATCGGCTAAGTCCCAAAATTGGGATGTCAGAACTACACTAAAAAGTTACCACATCAAGCAAGGCAAACTACCTAGGTGAACCCTAGCAAGAAACACGGACCAAGTCAGATGGCCTAAGTCAAGAGTGCAAGTGACCTAGGCAAAGTTGTATGACGGTGAGGACCCTGAAAAATCTGGTTAGTGTAGTTTAGACAGGGGAGGTTTTTGGGTCGGCTGAACCTCCTTATTTTGGGTTTTGACCTCCTCAAGAAGCTACACCTAGGCAAACTGCCTAGGGTGAAAGTGCGAAGACCAATCGAATAGTAAGACAAGTTTTGACCGATCGCCCTAGGCAAGCTTGTATGAAGAAAGGGACCCTATGGGTCATATGGAAATACATGAAAAATCGGCTAAGTCCCAAAATTGGGATGTCTGAACTACACTAAAAAGTTACCACATCAAGCAAGGCAAAGTACCTAGGTGAACCCTAGGAAGAAACACGGACCAAGTCAGATGGCCTAAGACAATAGAACAAGTGACCTAGGCAAAGTTGTATGGCGCTGAGGACCCTGAATAATCTGGTTAGTGTAGTTTAGACAGGGTAGGTTTTTGGGTCGGCCGAACCCCCTTATTTTGGGTTTTGGCCTCATCAAGAAGCTACACCTAGGCAAACTGCCTAGGGTGAAAGTGCGAAGACCAATCGAATAGTAAGACAAGTTTTGACCGATCGCCCTAGGCAAGCTTGTATGAAGAAAGGGACCCTAAGGGTCATATGGAAATACATGAAAAATCGGCTAAGTCCCAAAATTGGGATGTCAGAACTACACTAAAAAGTTACCACATCAAGCAAGGCAAACTACCTAGGTGAACCCTAGCAAGAAACACGGACCAAGTCAGATGGCCTAAGTCAAGAGTGCAAGTGACCTAGGCAAAGTTGTATGACGGTGAGGACCCTGAAAAATCTGGTTAGTGTAGTTTAGACAGGGGAGGTTTTTGGGTCGGCTGAACCTCCTTATTTTGGGTTTTGACCTCCTCAAGAAGCTACACCTAGGCAAACTGCCTAGGGTGAAAGTGCGAAGACCAATCGAATAGTAAGACAAGTTTTGACCGATCGCCCTAGGCAAGCTTGTATGAAGAAAGGGACCCTATGGGTCATATGGAAATACATGAAAAATCGGCTAAGTCCCAAAATTGGGATGTCTGAACTACACTAAAAAGTTACCACATCAAGCAAGGCAAAGTACCTAGGTGAACCCTAGCAAGAAACACGGACCAAGTCAGATGGCCTAAGTCAAGAGAACAAGTGACCTAGGCAAAGTTGTATGACGGTGAGGACCCTGAAAAATCTGGTTAGTGTAGTTTAGACAGGGGAGGTTTTTGGGTCGGCTGAACCTCCTTATTTTGGGTTTTGACCTCCTCAAGAAGCTACACCTAGGCAAACTGCCTAGGGTGAAAGTGCGAAGACCAATCGAATAGTAAGACAAGTTTTGACCGATCGCCCTAGGCAAGCTTGTATGAAGAAAGGGACCCTATGGGTCATATGGAAATACATGAAAAATCGGCTAAGTCCCAAAATTGGGATGTCAGAACTACACTAAAAAGTTACCACATCAAGCAAGGCAAAGTACCTAGGTGAACCCTAGGAAGAAACACGGACCAAGTCAGATGGCCTAAGTCAAGAGTATAAGTGACCTAGGCAAAGTTGTATGGCGCTGAGGACCCTGAAAAATCTGGTTAGTGTAGTTTAGACAGGGTAGGTTTTTGGGTCGGCCGAACCCCCTTATTTTGGGTTTTGGCCTCATCAAGAAGCTACACCTAGGCAATCTGCCTAGGGTGAAAGTGCGAAGACCAATCGAATAGTAAGTCAAGTTTTGACCGATCGCCCTAGGCAAGCTTGTATGAAGAAAGGGACCCTTAGGGTCATATGGAAATTCATGAAAAATCGGCTAAGTCCCAAAATTGGGATGTCTGAACTACACTAAAAAGTTACCACATCAAGCAAGGCAAAGTACCTAGGTGAACCCTAGGAAGAAACACGGACCAAGTCAGATGGCCTAAGTCAAGAGTACAAGTGACCTAGGCAAAGTTGTATGGCGCTGAGGACCCTGAAAAATCGGGTTAGTGTAGTTCTGACAGGGGAGGTTTCTGGGTCGGCTGAACCTCCTTATTTCGGGTTTTGGCCTCCTCAAGAAGACAGACCTAGGCAAACTGCCTAGGGTGAAAGTGCGAAGACCAATCGAATAGTAAGACAAGTTTTGACCGATCGCCCTAGGCAAGCTTGTATGAAGAAAGGGACCCTACGGGTCATATGGAAATACATGAAAAATCGGCTAAGTCCCAAAATTGGGATGTCAGAACTACACTAAAAAGTTACCACATGAAGCAAGGCAAAGTACCTAGGTGAACCCTAGGAAGAAACACGGACCAAGTCAGATGGCCTAAGTCAAGGGTACAAGTGACCTAGGCAAAGTTGTATGGCGCTGAGGACCCTGAAAAATCGGGTTAGTGTAGTTCAGACAGGGGAGGTTTCTGGGTCGGCCGGACCTCCTTATTTCGGGTTTTGGCCTCCTCAAGAAGACAGACCTAGGCGAACTGCCTAGGGTGAAAGTGCGAAGACCAATCGAATAGTAAGACAAGTTTTGACCGATCGCCCTAGGCAAGCTTGTATGAAGAAAGGGACCCTACGGGTCATATGGAAATACATGAAAAATCGGCTAAGTCCCAAAATTGGGATGTCAGAACTACACTAAAAAGTTACCACATGAAGCAAGGCAAAGTACCTAGGTGAACCCTAGGAAGAAACACGGACCAAGTCAGATGGCCTAAGTCAAGGGTACAAGTGACCTAGGCAAAGTTGTATGGCGCTGAGGACCCTGAAAAATCGGGTTAGTGTAGTTCAGACAGGGGAGGTTTCTGGGTCGGCCGGACCTCCTTATTTCGGGTTTTGGCCTCCTCAAGAAGACAGACCTAGGCGAACTGCCTAGGGTGAAAGTGCGAAGACCAATCGAATAGTAAGACAAGTTTTGACCGATCGCCCTAGGCAAGCTTGTATGAAGAAAGGGACCCTACGGGTCATATGGAAATACATGAAAAATCGGCTAAGTCCCAAAATTGGGATGTCAGAACTACACTAAAAAGTTACCACATGAAGCAAGGCAAAGTACCTAGGTGAACCCTAGGAAGAAACACGGACCAAGTCAGATGGCCTAAGTCAAGGGTACAAGTGACCTAGGCAAAGTTGTATGGCGCTGAGGACCCTGAAAAATCGGGTTAGTGTAGTTCAGACAGGGGAGGTTTCTGGGTCGGCCGGACCTCCTTATTTCGGGTTTTGGCCTCCTCAAGAAGACAGACCTAGGCGAACTGCCTAGGGTGAAAGTGCGAAGACCAATCGAATAGTAAGACGAGTTTTGACCGATCGCCCTAGGCAAGCTTGTATGAAGAAAGGGACCCTATGGGTCATATGGAAATATATGAAAAATCGGCTAAGTCCCAAAATTGGAATGTCAGAACTACACTAAAAAGTTACCACATTAGCAAGGCAGACTTGTATGAAGAACGGGACCCTGGTGAAAGTAGCAAATATCCCAAACCGAACATGAATATTATACACACAAGAGTACGAACATAAAGGAACACGGACCAAGCGTACCGAGAGAGTCGGTACTATAGAGCCCTCGTGGTTCTACACAAAGACTTTATGTTAGGGGTTCAAGCCCCATAGTACTCAAACGGTGACAGTAGCAAATATCCCAAATCGAACATGAATATTAAACACACAAGAGTACGAACATAAAGGAACACGGACCAAGCGTACCGAGAGAATCGGTACTATAGAGCCCTCGTGGTTCTACACAAAGACTTTATGTTCGGGGTTCACACCCCAAATCGAACGTGGAATTTACTTTCTGATGGTCATGCGGTCGTCCAAAGGGGTCTAGTATCCTGGGATGACAAGCATCACGGGCACAGCTCGTATCAAAACAGTCGAAGAGGCCCGCGAAAGCTTGCTTTCCATGGCTATGCGATGCACAAATTGAGTTTACTCACCGTAGTATAAAACGAACGAACCGAACCTATCCGAGTAGGGATAATGGGCGCAGTAACATACTTCTGTGACCCAGCGAGAGTTGAACGAGGTGACATGAACTGTCAGTGGCTTATATCAGATGGGATACATACATGAGATTGCTTTCAAATCTACACTCGAAAACCTAACCAAGTAAAAGCGAACGTGGGAAGGATTCGAAACCGGTCACGAAATCTTAAGCTGGAAAGAGTCATCACTATGGATACATATTATGCGAAACCAATCAAGTGCTCAGTACTGATCCAAAACCTAAGAGCACTAGTGAACACCTTATTCTCACCCTAGTTCACATCCAAGTGATCGACCACGTGTGTGAAGCAAAGACCAATCGAATTCCTCAATGAACCGAACACTATGAACAAATGGCCAAAAACGTTATAACTATCCAAACATCCTACTATCTAGCGAAAGTCATCACGATGGAACCATACCATGATCTTTAACCTATAGCGCTCACCATATTCCTACCCAGAGTGCAAGTGAACAGATTGCTCACCCCTACCCAGTTCACAACCACGTGATCGACTAACAAACCGAGGTTACCACAAGTCAAAGTTATACGTTTACAAGCGCAAGACCAATCGAAAACCCCGAAAGCAATCTCGACCCAAAATGTATTATCCGTGAGTGTAGTCGAGTCTCGTACTCGTCATCTGTAATCGTCGGATAGAATATCCAGTACACGGTTGTCTTTCCAAATGAAATCTACATACAGAACTCGCTCTTGGCAAATGGGTGGCATTGGCGCAATCAGGAGCGAGTTCCCGTCCGGGTGCCAAGTGATTGGCAAATGTCTGGGGGAAAGCAACCATATGTTGATTTGTCTGTTAGTGTACTGGGTGTTTGAGGTATGTAGTATCCACGCTTGGTTGGGTGTGTCAGAGGACCATGGATGCGTTCACAACCCCAATTGGGGTACATCGGGAATGATTTTGTGGAACCGATGTGCCCGGCACACACTAAGTTTTGTTGCAAGTTAATAGTGTGCCATGTCCGGGGGGGTTGTGATTAAACTCTGGTGAATTGCGTACTGTGGTGATTGGGGTATGAAAGCCCCGCAGTTGCAATGATCGGACGCGCCTAGCGTGTCCTTTAGTTGATGGTAGGGAAATGAAGGCCCTTGTCAGCTCACCTAAGTATTCATGGAAGTTTGGCATAAGGTCGCTGTGGTAGGGGTATGAAGGCCCCGTCAGCGCATGCACAATCGGGCGCACGAGCGCTTAGCGGAGTCGAATGCCGCTCAAGTGCCTGTCCGGTGCATCGGGTGTGTGTGTGATACGAGGGCAATGAGGTTCGCACGGGGGCTCGCCTCCCGTGTGCTACCGGACTTGACAACATATAGAACGTGGTGTTTGCTCCTCCGGGTGCAATGGGACAATGAACATTCGAACGCAAAGTCGGAATTCTGGTTGATCCTACCAGTAATATACGCTCGTCTCAAAGGTTAAGCCATGCATGTCTAAGTACAAACAGATTTAATGTGAAACCGCATAAGGCTCAGTATAACAGCTATAATTTACGAGATCATCAACCTAGTTACTTGGATAACTGTGGAAAATCTAGAGCTAATACATGCAACATGCCAGGACCCTCGCGGGAACTGGTGCACTTATTAGTCAAACCAATCGCGGGTTCTCCGTGTCATTGAGTTGAAGTCTGGATAATGATGCTGATCGTATGGTCTCGCACCGACGACAGATCTCGCAAATATCTGCCCTATCAACTATGGATGGTAGTATAGAGGACTACCATGGTTGCAACGGGTAACGGGGAATCAGGGTTCGATTCCGGAGAGGGAGCCTGAGAAATGGCTACCACATCCAAGGAAGGCAGCAGGCGCGTAAATTACCCAATCCCGGGACGGGGAGGTAGTGACGAGAAATAACAATATGAAACTCTTTAATGATGTTTCATAATTGGAATGAGTAGAGCATAAATCCTTCTACGAGGATCAAGTGGAGGGCAAGTCTGGTGCCAGCAGCCGCGGTAATTCCAGCTCCACTAGCGTATATTAAAATTGTTGCGGTTAAAACGTTCGAAGTTGATACTTGTCCAACACAGTCCGGCTCCGCCGACCCGGTCAACCCGTGGTCGGTGGGCCAAGTCGGAATCTGGTTGCGACTCAATGGTGTGGTAGGGCACCAAGTCTGTGTCATGGTGTGCCCTTCAACGGGTGCAAGTGTAACATAGAGCTCGACCGCTCACGTTTACCTTGAACAAATTAGAGTGCTTAAAGCAGGGTGCCCAAACGCCCTAGAATAATCTTGCATGGAATAATGGAATACGACCTTGGTCTAATCTTTCATTGGTTTGTACTCAGACCGGAGGTAATGATTAACAGAAGTAGTTGGGGACACTAGTATTACGGCGCGAGAGGTGAAATTCGTAGACCGTCGTAAGACTAACTAAAGCGAAGGCATTTGTCAAGGATGCTTTCTTTAATCAAGAACGAAAGTTAGAGGATCGAAGGCGATTAGATACCGCCCTAGTTCTAACCGTAAACGATGCCAACTAGCAATTGGGAGACGCTACAACCAGGTGCTCTCAGTAGCTTCCGGGAAACCAAAGTCAGGTTCCGGGGGAAGTATGGTTGCAAAGTTGAAACTTAAAGGAATTGACGGAAGGGCACCACAATGAAATGGAGCTTGCAAGTTGCAATCGAGCGCTCGTGGTGAACGGACGTGTTCAGGTCGAGCTCCGCTAACGGAGAGTTATTGTGAGTAATTGAGTAATTTTCGAGAGAGAGAAGTTCCAAAGCGTAAAACGGCAGAGAGAGAAAAGAGAGTAAGGCAATGAAGAGTGGCAACTTCAACGCCTGAAAAGTGAGAGTGAGCGAGTTCGCTCCGCGGCTTCGGCCCGAAGAGAGGGAGAAAAACGCGAAACGTTCAGAGAGAGAGAGAACGGAAAGTATGGTTTGGTTCGGCTGAGCCGTGTGCTAAAAGTGGAATGTGCGTGCGAGCGGGCACGTGCGTGTGTGCAACACTTTTTCGTGTCTAGACTTCCAAAAGTAGATTGTGCGTGCGTGTGTGCAACGCTTGAATGATAGTTGTCGGGCGAAGAAGGAGGGAAGAGAGGAGAGAGAAAGGAGTGTTCGGCGACAAGAGAACGGAAAGCTTGGTTTGGTTCGGTTGTGCCGTGTGCTATAAGTAGAATGTGCATGTGAGCGGGCGCGTGCGTGTGTGCAACACTTTTTTCGTGTCTAGACTTCCAAAAGTAGACTGTGCGTGCGTGTGTACAACGCTTGAATGATAGTTGTCGGGTGAAGAAGGAGGGAAGAGGGGAGAGCGAAAGGAGTGTGAGGCGACAAGAGAACGAAAAGTGTCTAGACTTCCAAAAGTAGATTGTACGTGCGTGTGTACAACACTTAAATGATAGTTGTCGGGTGAAGAAGGAGGGAAGAGGGGAGAGAGAAAGGAGTGTGAGGCGACAAGAGAACGGAAAGTTTGGTTTGGTTCGGCCGTGTGCTAAAAGTAGAATGTGCATGCGAGCGGGCACGTGCGTGTGTGCAACACTTTTTCGTGTCTAGACTTCCAAAAGTAGATTGTGCGTGCGTGTGTACAACGCCTGAATGATAGTTGTCGGGTGAAGAAGGAAGGAAGAGGGGAGAGAGAAAGGAATGTGTCTAGACTTCCAAAAGTAGACTGTGCGTGCGTGTGTACAACGCTTGAATGATAGTTGTCGGGTGAAGAAGGAGGGAAGAGGGGAGAGAGAAAGGAGTGTGAGGCGACAAGAGAACGAAAAGGTTGGTTTGGCCCTGAGCCAAAAGTAGAACGCTTATGTGAACCCACAAGTGCGTGTGTACAACACTTGAATGATAGTTGTCGGGTGAAGAAGGAGGGAAGAGGGGAGAGAAAGGAGTGTTCGGCGACAAGAGAACGAAAAGTGTCTAGACTTCCAAAAGTAGATTGTACGTGCGTGTGTACAACACTTAAATGATAGTTGTCGGGTGAAGAAGGAGGGAAGAGGGGAGAGAGAAAGGAGTGTGAGGCGACAAGAGAACGAAAAGGTTGGTTTGGTTCAGCCGTGTGCTAGAAGTAGAATGTGCGTGCGAGCGGGCACGTGCGTGTGTGCAACACTTTTCCGTGTCTAGACTTCCAAAAGTAGATTGTGCGTGCGTGTGTACAACGCTTGAATGATAGTTGTCGGGTGAAGAAGGAGGGAAGAGGGGAGAGAGAAAGGAGTGTTCGGCGACAAGAGAACGAAAAGGTTGGTTTGGCCCTGAGCCAAAAGTAGAACGTTTATGTGAACCCACAAGTGCGTGTGTACAACACTTGAATGATAGTTGTCGGGTGAAGAAGGAGGGAAGAGGGGAGAGAGAAAGGAGTGTGTCTAGACTTCCAAAAGTAGATTGTGCGTGCGTGTGTGCAACACTTGAATGATAGTTGTCGGGTGAAGAAGGAGGGAAGAGGGGAGAGAGACCATAGTGTTCAGCAACAAGAGAATAAGGGGAGAGAGCGAGTGACCAGGGCCGTGCAAAGCGTGAGGCAGGCCAGGAAATCAGCTGGCCAAGAGCCAACGGTCGACTGCGAATGTGTGTGTGTGAGTGAATCGGGCGAACCGGTTGGACCGTTTCAGGAAGGTGTCTCCGCTAAGAGTCAGCCACCGAAAAGCGCCCCTAGCGTTGAGTGGCGGAAACCACGCGGGACGGGAGTCAAGCGGCCGAGCGTTGCAGATTGCATCTCATCAGGCGTCAGGATCCAGGAGAGCGGGTTAGCGATTGCATCACATCAGGCGACCGGATTTAGGTGAGCGGGCTCGCGATTGCATCTCATCAGGCGACCGGAGAGCGGCATTGCCTAATTGTAGGCGCCACATCAGGAGTGTCCCGGGAAACCATAGCGCCCGGTCAAGTGGAAAAGGAGTTGCGGATTGCAGCCGATCAGGCGATCGGATTTGGACGAGCGGGGTAGCGGATTCATCTGGCCGAGCGTTGCAGATTGCATCCCATCAGGCGTCCGGATTCAGGAGAGCGGGTTAGCGATTGCATCTCATCAGGCGACCGGATTTAGGCGACGAGTGTCCTGGGAAACCATAGCGCCCGGGCAAGTGGAAAAGGGGCTGCGGATTGCATCCCACCAGGCGACCGGATTCGGACGAGCGGGGTAGCGGATTCATCTGGCCGAGCGTTGCAGATTGCATCTCATCAGGCGTCCGGATTCAGGAGAGCGGGTTAGCGATTGCATCTCATCAGGCGACCGGATTTAGGCGAGCGGGTAGGCGATTGCAGCTCATCAGGCGACGGGAGAGCGGCATTGCCTAACTGTAGGTGCCACATCAGGAGTGTCCCGGGAAACCATAGCGCCCGGTCAAGTGGAAAGGGGTTGCGGATTGCATCTCACCAGGCGACCGGATTCGAACGAGCGGGGTAGAGGATTTACCTGGCTGAGCGTTGCAGATTACATCTCATCAGGCGTCCGGATTGAGGAGATTAGTTATTGCATATCATCAGGCGACCGGATATAGGTGAGCGTTAGCGATTGCATCTCATCAGGCGACCGGATTTAGGTGAGCGGGTTAGCGATTGCATCTCATCAACACTGCCGGCATTGGCTAACTGCAAGCGTCACAACGGAGAGAGTTTCGACAATGGTAGGAAGTCTAGCGGGGTAGGGGTCGATCATTCCATCTAAGTCCCCCCGCCCCCATCTACTCATCACCATGCTTGACAAGACACCGAAAAAGACACTGCGAGCTGGCCCAGCCACGGGCCGCAGCTCGGCGGTAGAGAATGCCGAGGCGGCAGAAGTGGAAGCTGCACGCGCAACAACTAGGACGAAAAGGGTGGAACGGACGCCGCCGCCGCAACGGACGCCGCGGCCGCGCGCGCGCTCCTCGAGCAGCAGGCTTCCGTTCGAGGAAAACCTAATAATGTTCATCGGAGATGTGGAGAAGGAGCTAGAAACATCGGCGAAGTCAAGCGCAACTCCTGTGGCTTCCCCGGTAGCGGAAAACTGCTCGACGGTATCGACGCCCGCAGCAACCAATTCTTTGGTTCAGGAGCAGCAGGTTTCGCAGCTCCAAGAGGCATCGGGAGGGAAAGACCCCTCGGAGAATAACACGCAGAGCGCTGGAATGGCCGCAATGGCCGAAACCATCAAGGCCCTGACGGCGCAAAACGCGGCACTGCAAGCCCAGGTAGCAGAGTTAATGGCCAAGGTAGAGAGGCTCCTGGAAGCCCAAGCCGCCCAAGCCATCCAGCAGGCCCAACTGGTGGAAGAGGGTCGAAAGAACATTAGGGAAATGGTTCGCGAGGCCATGGGAGAAAAACCAAAGCCCAAACAACTGAGCAGCAGCATCAGGAATGAGGTCAAAGAGACAGTGTCACTGCCACCGCGAGCACAGCAGCAGCAGCATTCGAAGCCACAGCAGCAGTCACAGCGGCAGCAGGGGCAGAAGCAGCAACAGTCGCAGCGGCAGGGGGGGCAGCAACAGCAGCAAAGGCAGCAGCAGCAGCAGGACGAGGGCTTCCGGACAGTAGACAAGAAAGGTCGCCCGATCTACAATAAGCAGCGAGAGGAGTCTCGGGTCAACAAGGAGAATCCCAAGGCCAACATGGGCAAGAGGACCGAGATTCCCAGCGACAGGCGTTCGTTCGCCGAGACGGTAGTGGGAAATGGAACGACTAGGCCGCAAGCAGGAGCAGTTCCAGTCACACGCCCGCAGGGCGATTGTCGACCCCCGAGGCCAGCGATGACCAAAGGAAGACCGGACGTCATCACAGTCTGCCCGCCAGCGGGGGTTAGCTACCGGGACGTGTTCGTCAAGGTCCGAGCTCTAGAAGATGTCGCGGATAAGGTCCAGCGCGGAGAGCGCACTGCAGCCAATAACCTGACCATGACCCTCAAGAGGAAGGTGGACGCCCAGGCGGTGTTCGAGCGGGTACGAGCAGCAGCACCAGAGGGCAGCGAGGTCCATCTTCGGCTCGACACGGCCGTGGTAACGTTCAAAGGAGTAGACATGTTGGCCGAGCGCGAGGATGTCGCGAGGGCCATCTCAAAACAGTTCGGCGAGAAGGTCAGCGCGGAATGTGTCACCCTCCGGCGATTTTACCAGGGCGATCAGCGGGCGTTCGTCAGGCTGCCAAGGCGGATTGCCAACGCGCTGGTAGGAAACCGCCTGGTCTTTGGATACAGTAGCTGCTGGGTTGACTTCGCCCCAGCCAGGCCAGTTGAAGAGATGCGCTGCCACCGCTGCCTGCTTCGCGGGCACATTGCGCGCTCCTGCCCCGGTCCAGACCGTTCCGCACTGTGCCGTCGGTGCGGTGGGCAGGGCCACAAGGCTGCAGGCTGCAGCAATCCAGTGAAGTGCCTGGTGTGCGGAGGACCGCATGCTACCGGCACAGAAAAGTGCATGAACCGCCGTCAGAATTCAACGTAGTACTGCAGCAGAATTTAAGACGGAGTGCGATGGCCCAGGATCTACTGACCCAGTTGGCCCGCGAACGTGGTGCGGACGTGGCACTTTTGTCCGACTATCACCGCGTTCCAGCGAACAACGGCAACTGGGTCTTTGATCCTGCAACAAGAACAGCGGTCGTCGCACTGGGGAGATTCCCGATCCAGCGAGTGGTCAGCGTCGCGGAAGGGATGGTGGCGGTGGAGGTGAACGGCATCACCTTTATTAGCTGTTACGCCCCACCATCCTGGGATCTCCCCCGGTTCAGAGTACTAATGGAGGCGGTGCAGATAGCAGCACATGGACGGCAGCGGGTGGTCCTGGCCGGTGATTTCAACGCGGCCGCGGTCGAGTGGGGCCGCCAATCCACCAACAACCGGGGACACGAAATCATCGCCCTTGCGGAGCTGTTATCATTACGGGTGCTGAACCGCGGACGGACACCGACCTTCACGGGGAGTGCCGTTGCCCCCCCGGTGGTGAATGATATCAGTCTGGCGTCCAGGAGCATCGCGGGCGGGGAGGACTGGGTCGTCCTGCAGGATTACACAGCGAGCGACCATCAGCCGCTGTTCTACACCGTGGGCATCCCCGCAGCACCAACGCGCCGTTCGGTTAGAGCAGACCAACCACCCCCGAGGCCGAGTCGACGATGGGACACGTCGGTGTTTTCAGCCGAGCTGTTCACGGAGGCGCTCCGCTTGCTGAACTTCAACGAGGTTGCGCAGGATCCGGCCACCCTCGTCTCCACGCTGCAGCGCGCGTGCGATGAGGTGATGCCTCGGATGAACTCCAGGAACCGCACTCACGTCTTTTGGTGGACGGAGGAAATCGCCGAGCTACGCGAGAGCTGCCGGCGAGCCAAGGCGATTCTCCGACGCACGCGGGATCCAACGCTTCGTTTGCTGCGCGCGGCGACCCTCCGTGCCACCAAGAAGCGTCTCCGGAAGGCGATCAGTGCCAGCAAGAGGCGCTGCAACGAGGAGCTCGCTGATAGTATAGAGGACAACCCTTGGGGGGACGCGTACCGGATAGTGACGGCGTGGGTGAAGGGCGCCCGCCTGCCCCAGGAACGCGACGCCGAGGTACTGGGAGGCATAGTCGACGAGCTATTTCCCACGCACCCCCCCATGGAGTGGCCGGAGTCACCAGGGCCGGGCGTTGAGGAACCGCCACTGCGCCCAATCACCGACGAGGAACTCCTAGCGATCGCGGCCAGGCTGAACCCCCGAAAGGCCCCCGGACCAGATGGCGTCCCCAATGGTGCAGTCACGGCGGCAATCCGAGAGTCTCCCGCTACTTTTCGGCGCATTTACCAGCAGCTGCTGGACAGCGGAGACTTCCCGGTGGCGTGGAAAGCGCAGCGATTGGTGTTGCTGCCTAAGCCAGGGAAACCACCGGGCCAGGCGTCATCTTTTCGGCCCCTATGCATGCTCGACACTGTCGGTAAAGTGTTCGAGCGCATAGTCCTGGATCGTCTCAACGATCACCTGGAGGCCCCACTGCCAGGTGGTCCTCGCCTCTCTCCCCGCCAGTACGGTTTCCGTAAGGGGAGATCGACGGTGGAGGCGATCCAGGAGGTGGTGAAGGCGGGACAACGAGCGATGGCGTTTAAGCGCACCAACCAACGCGACCGCAGGTGCTGCATGGTGGTTGCACTTGATGTCAAAAACGCCTTCAACTCGGCAGGATGGACCAACATCGGGAGGGCCCTGGAGGCCAAAGGCGTTCCCCAGGCGCTGCTGGACATCATCGGGAGCTATTTTCGTGACCGAGTGCTCCACTACTCCACCAACACCGGACATGTTTCGAGGCCCGTCACCGCCGGCGTTCCACAGGGCTCCATCTTGGGGCCCACCCTTTGGAACGCCATGTACGACGGAGTCCTCGGATTGGAGCTACCACCGGGAGCGGAGATAGTTGGATTCGCGGATGATATCGTCTTGCTGGTGCCAGGCCGGACCCCGAGAGAATCTTCGACGCTGGCGACCCGGGCGATTAACACAGTACGGCGGTGGATGGCGGACCACCAGCTGTCCCTAGCCTTGGAGAAAACAGAGATGGTGATGGTGAGCTGCTTGCGGCAGGGCCATCCGAGGGTGCCAGTGCGTGTCGGGGGCTCCACGCTTCGCTCTAAGCGTCATATAAGGTACCTCGGTGTCCAGGTGGAGGATCACTTATCCTGGAATTTTCACGTGAAGGCGGTAACGGAAAAGGCCAACAGGATAAACCGAGCACTGTGTCACCTGCTCAAAAATCATGGCGGCCCTTCCAGTGTGCGACGTCGGACCCTCGCTAATGTGTCGACGTCCATCTTACGATACGCGGCCCCGGTCTGGTGGGAGGCTACGCGTATACAGAGCAACAGACGTCTGCTGAACCGGGTGCAGAGTCGGGCAGCCAAGATGGTCGCGAGCACCTTCCGGACCGTAAAGTACGACGTGGCTACGCTGGTTGCTGGTATACCACCTATAGTCGAGCTTATTAAGGAGGATCACCGCTGCCACGAGCGAAAGCAGCAGTCCGGCGGCACCCCAGCAGAGATCCGCAAGGAGGAGAGGGCGGCGACAATGCGCAACTGGCAGGAGAGCTGGGATGAGTTGGCGCAGGACGGCGTGGCGTCAAGCCGATTCATCAGATGGAGCCACAGAGTCCTCCCGGACGTGGACAGATGGGTCAACCGGAAGCACGGACGGGTGGGCTTCCACCTGTCGCAGGTGCTGACAGGACACGGCTTCTTCAGGGAGTACCTGCATTCCAGGAAGTTCACCCGGTCCCCGTGTTGCTCAGCCTGTCCGGGAGTCGACGAAACACCAGAGCACGTGCTGTTTCAATGCCCGCGGTTCGCGGAAGTGCGTGAACGGCTCCTCACGGGACACGGTCTTCAGCCGGTGACGGCTGACACGCTCCTCGACCACATGCTGCACGATCCTGACGCCTGGGAGCGTGTGGAAGAGGCGGCGGTCAGTGTCACCCGCGAGCTGCAGCGAGTTTGGAGAATCGAAAGCGGCGTGGAGGCTCGACGAGCGGTTCATCGAGAGAGGCGGCGAGCGGCGGAGCAGGCAGCACGACAGCAGCGGCGGCGAGAGGGCCGATTCGGCCTCGACCCAACGCTGAGGGATCGTATACTGGCCATGGACGAGGTGACGCGCGTGGAATTCAGGCGGGTGGCTCGCCAGCTTCAGGATAACATCAGGCGCCTGGAGCTTCGTCGTGACCGGATGCCGACGAGGGTATTCGAGGCTACTATGGCCGTCCGTGTGGCCAGCCTCCGACATCACGATGCGGCACCAGAGAACCGGGCAGCAACGGCGGCAACCTTACAACAGGCACAACTGTCATTGCAGGAGGCTCGACGAGAGCGAAGGAACGCTCGACAACGGCAGACGAGACGAGCAGAGCGACGAGCAGAGCGGCAGGAGAGCCGCGCAAGTGCGCGCCAACGGCGCAGATGATCACCAGGGGACGAGTCCCAGTAGGCCTACGCCTAATAGATAGATAGTGGCTCGACAGCCAGACGCCCGCCCCACACGGCTCTACCGTGTAGGTGCATGCCGTGTGGGGCACCATAACGGGCGAGAGTAGGGAGTAGGAATTGTCTTTCTGTAAACTGTGATATGATTTTTAGAATTTTAAGAGAAATACAGTTCTGAACCCTGAGAAAAAAAATGAAATGGAGCTTGCGGTTCAATTTGACTCAACACGGGAAAACTTACCAGGTCCGAACTTATGGAGGTGAGACAGATTAATAGCTCTTTCTCAAATTTAAGGGTAGTGGTGCATGGCCGTTCTTAGTTCGTGGATTGATTTGTCTGGTTAATTCCGATAACGAACGTGACTCACATATGCTAACTAGAACGCAGTCAGCGTTAATGCGTCGATGCCGATTGGAACGGGTTAGGACCTTTCGGTGGAGTATGACCTGACACCTTCGCTGTTCGTGTGCGCAAGTGCACTTACGGTACGCTGCTTAGCAGGACAATTTGTGTTTAGCAAAATGAGATCGAGCGATAACAGGTCCGTGATGCCCTTAGATGTTCTGGGCTACACGCGTGCTACAATGTGGGTAGCAGCGTGTCTCCTATTCCGAGAGGAACGGGAAATCACTCAAATACTCACTTAGTAGGGATTATGGATTGCAATGGTCCATATGAACTCGGAACTTCTAGTAAGTGCTGGTCATCAGCCAGCGTTGAATACGTCCCTGCCCTTTGTACACACCGCCCGTCGCTACTACCGATGGATTATTTAGTGAGGTCTTTGGAGATGATCGTTCGCTGGATCCTCGTGAACCGCGTCTGCTTTATCGAAGTTGACCGAACTTGATGATTTAGAGGAAGTAAAAGTCGTAACAAGGTTTCCGTAGGTGAACCTGCGGAAGGATCATTAGTGGCCAAGTGATCCTTCCAGAAGTCCGAACCTGCGGGTTGAGACTTCGGCACAAGTTGCCATATGATAATTGACGAAACACTATAGAAGTCCGAACCTGCGGGTTGAGACTCAGGCACAAGTTGCCATATGAAAGTTGACGAAACACTAACAAGTCCGAACCTGCGGGTTGAGACTTAGGCACACGTTGCCTTATACATGACTTCGAACAAATACACAAGTCCGAACCTGCGGGTTGAGACTTAGGCACAAGTTGCCTTATACATGACTTCGAACAAATACACAAGTCCGAACCTGCGGGTTGAGACTTAGGCACAAGTTGCCATATGAAAGTTGACGAAACACTAACAAGTCCGAACCTGCGGGTTGAGACTTAGGCACACGTTGCCTTATACATGACTTCGAACAAATACACAAGTCCGAACCTGCGGGTTGAGACTTAGGCACAAGTTGCCTTATACATACATTGGCCAAATAAACAGAAGTCCGAACCTGCGGGTTGAGACTTAGGCACAAGTTGCCATATTATATTCGATCAAACACTAAGTAGTCCGAACCTGCGGGTTGAGACTCAAGACCGTAACAAGATGTCACTATACAAGTCCGAACCTAAGGGTTGAGACTTAATGCGATCTAGATACCAAGTTGACATCCAATACCTGTTGAGCAAAACCAAAGATTCCCTGTTCTCGAATGATTACACTATATAACATGGAATCATGAAGAAATCAAGCAAGCGTGAAACAAAGTCATCACTTGGGCATGCTCGATAGCCAACCACATGACCTTAACCTAAGAGAGCATGCAAACCACATGATACCTATAAACGATTAACCCGCCCTAGTTCAATCGTTCACCAAGTGATGACTTCAGTATGGCTAAGAGAAAAACTTTTAAATGGGAAAAACTCTAAGTCCGAACCTCCGGGTTGAGACTTCCGCGTCGGAGGTGGGCGCACCTCCTATCCGAAAGATGATGAATCAGGGGTGTTCGGTCAGCAATGGTCGGATGCCCCGTCGTAGTCCAACTATGACAATCAAAGTCAAGACCTCCGGGTTGAGACTTTCCGCGAGTACAAGCATAAAGGAACACGGACCAAGCCGTACCGAGAGAATCGGTACTAGAGCCCTCGTGGTTCTACATTGAGAGAGCCCTCGTGGTTCTCATTAGGGGCTTTATGCAAGTCGTACTCAATACTGTGGTGTGAAGTATAAAGTATAGTCCTCGCCTGGTCCACGCTGCTTCGGCGGTCCTGGGTAAGATAGTTAATTCTAGCTTGCCCTATAGTGGAATGAGGACACTTAATGCTTCGTCTTTTAGCGGCGGCTAGACTCCTCCTCACGGGGAACGAGTTGACGCGCACAGCGGCGGCTTACGCACTATGGCAATCATGGATGCCTGAAGATTCCGTGAAGTTCTCCCCTGGTCCACGCTGCCTCGGCAGTCCTGGGTAAAATGGAATATTTCCAGCTTGCCCTATAGTGGAAGAGGACTATCCAACAATACAAAGTCAAGACCTCCGGGTTGAGACTTTCCGCGTCGGTGGTGTCGCGCACCGCCTATCCGAAAGATGGTGTAACAGGGGTGTTCGATCAGCAATGGTCGGATGCCCCGTCATAGTTGGACTATGACAACCAAAGTCAAGACCTCCGGGTTGAGACTTTCCGCGTCCGGAGGTACGCGTACCGCCTACCCGAAAGATGGTGTGCTTCTGGGGTATTCGATGAGTCGGATACCCCGTCGTAGTCCAACTATGACAATCAAAGTCAAGACCTCCGGGTTGAGACTTCCGCGTCCGGAGGTACGCGTACCGCCTACCCGAAAGATGGTGTGCTTCTGGGGTATTCGATGAGTCGGATACCCCGTCGTAGTCCAACTATGACAATCAAAGTCAAGACCTCCGGGTTGAGACTTCCGCGTCCGGAGGTACGCGTACCGCCTACCCGAAAGATGGTGAATCAGGGGTGTTCGATCAGCAATGGTCGGATGCCCCGTCGTAGTCCAACTATGACAATCAAAGTCAAGACCTCCGGGTTGAGACTTTCTAAGAGTACAAGCATAAAGGAACACGGACCAAGCCGTACCGAGAGAATCGGTACTAGAGCCCTTGTGGTTCTACATTGAGAGAGCCCTCGTGGTTCTCATTAGGGGCTTTATGCAAGAAGTACTCAATACTGTGGTGTGAAGTATAAAGTATAGAGTCCTCCACTGGTCCACGCTGCTCCGGCGGTCCTGGGTAAGATAGTTCATTCTAGCTTGCCCTATGTGGAAGAGGACTCAATACCCTACCTGTTGAGCTTGAAACAAAGTCATCACTTGGGCATGCTCATATTGCCATACACAATTACATTATATTCGAATGAGCATGCAAGCGACCCTATATAGACCGAACCAAAACGATAGATACCGCCGTAGTTCACCCCCACCAAGTGATGACTTCAGTATGGCTAGTGTGTGAAGTATAAAGTATAGTCCTCCCCTGGTCCACACTGCTTCGGCGGTCCTGGGTAAGATAGTTAGTTCTAGCTTGCCCTATGTGGAAGAGGACACAATACTTAATACTTAGAGTACAAGCATAAAGGAACACGGACCAAGCCGTACCGAGAGAATCGGTACTAGAGCCCTCGTGGTTCTACATTGAGAGAGCCCTCGTGGTTCTCATTAGGGGCTTTATGCAAGTCGTACTCAATACTGTGGTGTGAAGTATAAAGTATAGAGTCCTCCACTGGTCCACGCTGCTCCGGCGGTCCTGGGTAAGATAGTTCATTCTAGCTTGCCCTATGTGGAAGAGGACTCAATACCCTACCTGTTGAGCTTGAAACAAAGTCATCACTTGGGCATGCTCATATTGCCATACAATATTCCATTATCTACTAATGAGCATGCAGCTATATGATTATAACCTGTAAACGATTACCCCGCCGTAGTTCAGCGCTTCAACCAAGTGATGACTTCAGTATGGCTAGTGTGTGAAGTATAAAGTATAGTCCTCCCCTGGTCCACACTGCTTCGGCGGTCCTGGGTAAGATAGTTAGTTCTAGCTTGCCCTATGGTGGAAGAGGACACCATACTTAATACTGTGGTGTAACAAACTATAGTCCTCCACTGGTCCACGCTGCTTTGCAGTCCTGGGTAAGATAGTTAATTCTAGCTTGCCCTATGTGGAAGAGGGCATACAAGACAAAGTATAGTTCTCCCCTGGTCCACGCTGCTTCGGCGGTCCTGGGTAAGATAGTTAATTCTAGCTTGCCCTATGTGGAAGAGAGCATACATGAACCAAGAACGAAGGTTATGATCGAGGAATGATTCGACAAACTAACCGATGGTATGAAATGTGAAGAATTCAAGCAAGCACACAATCAAGTCATCACTTGGGCATGCTCGATAGCCAACCCTATGACATTAACCTAGTAGAGCATGCGAAAACCAATATATATGTAAACGATGCCCCTCCCTAGTTCAGCGCTTCAACCAAGTGATGACTTCAGAATGGCTAAATCAAATCGGTTCAAAACATACCATCGGTACCCTATTGAAACACACAAGTCGATATCAAACCTCATGATTGTGTAGTCCTCCACTGGTCCACACTGCTCCGGCGGTCCTGGGTAAGATAGTTCATTCTAGCTTGCCCTATGTGGAAGAGGGCACATTACTCAATACTGTGGTGTTATGAACAAAGTATAGTCCTCCACTGGTCCACGCTGCTCCGGCGGTCCTGGGTAAGATAGTTCATTCTAGCTTGCCCTATGTGGAAGAGGGCATACAAGACAAAGTATAGTTCTCCCCCCTGGTCCACGCTGCTCCGGCGGTCCTGGGTAAGATAGTTAATTCTAGCTTGCCCTATGTGGAAGAGAGCATACATGAAACAAGAACGAAGGTTATGATCGAGGAATGATTCGACAACTAACCGATGGTATGAAATGTGAAGAATTCAAGCAAGCCACACAATCAAGTCATCACTTGGGCATGCTCGATAGCCAACCCTATGACATTAACCTAGTAGAGCATGCGAAAACCAATATATACAAGTAATGTAAACGATGCCTCCCTAGTTCAGCGCTTCAACCAAGTGATGACTTCAGAATGGCTAAATCAAATCGGTTCAAAACATACCATCGGTACCCTATTGAAACACACAAGTCGATATCAAACCTCATGATTGTGTAGTCCTCCACTGGTCCACGCCGCTTCGGCCGTCCTGGGTAAAATGGAACATTCCAGCTTGCCCTATGTGGAAGAGGGCACATTACTCAATACTGTGGTGTGAAGTATAAAGTTCAGTTCTCCCCTGGTCCACGCTGCTTCGGCGGTCCTGGGTAAGATAGTTCATTCTAGCTTGCCCTATGTGGAAGAGGACACTTCATACTTCGTCTCTAAGCGGCGGCTTGACTCCTCCCTACGGGGAACGGGTTTACGCGCACAGCGGCGGCTTACGCACTATGGCAGTCATGGATGCCTTACGTTTCTATGAAAAGTGTGTTCCTCCCCTGGTCCACGCTGCTTCGGCAGTCCTGGGTAAGATAGTTAGTTCTAGCTTGCCCTATGTGGAAGAGGACACGTAGACTTACTGTGGTGTGAAGTATAAAGTTCAGTTCTCCCCTGGTCCACGCCGCTTCGGCCGTCCTGGGTAAAATGGATTCATCCAGCTTGCCCTATGTGGAATGAGGACACTTTATGCTTCGTCTCTAAGCGGCGGCTTGCTCCTCCCTACGGGGAACGGGTATACGCGCACAGCGGCGGCTTACGTTATGGCAGTCATGGATGCCTTACGTTTCCATGAAAAGTGTGTTCCTCCCCTGGTCCACGCTGCTTCGGCAGTCCTGGGTAAGATAGTTAGTTCTAGCTTGCCCTATGTGGAAGAGGACACGTAGACTTACTGTGGTGTGAAGTATAAGGTTCAGTTCTCCCCTGGTCCACGCCGCTTCGGCCGTCCTGGGTAAAATGGATTCATCCAGCTTGCCCTATGTGGAATGAGGACACTTTATGCTTCGTCTCTAAGCGGCGGCTTGCTCCTCCCTACGGGGAACGGGTATACGCGCACAGCGGCGGCTTACGCAAGTTAGTCACCCTCGGCAGTGGATCACTCGGCTCATGGATCGATGAAGACCGCAGCTAACTGCGCGTCATAATGTGAACTGCAGGACACATGAACATTGATAAGTTGAACGCATATTGCACGTCGTGGGAACCTACCATGATGTACAGATGACTGAGCGCTTATATTTGAGAAATGTATCGCATACATTTAACTACGCCGTGACACCCGTCACGAGACGTGCACCATGATGTTAACTAGGGTCGCGACGACCCGCTAGCATTAAAGAACCCGTGGTTTACAATATACTGGCATTGGAATTCGAAGTATTTAGAGCGTCCGTGTTCCCGCGTGAGGCGGAAGTACGAGGAGAAGGCGTGCTTGTGGTGTCTGTGGTGG
>NW_026689792.1:67500-90000 GCF_943734765.1 Anopheles ziemanni | reverse complement strand
GGACTTGGTGAACAAACACTTGATATACACTCTCCGGATGTACTTCGGGTGTCACCTGTTGTCCGAGACCACTTGCATGGTTAGCAAGCGTTGTGATTCAATGGCCCTACCGGGCAAACACTTTGGGTTCGCAAGGACTTGGAGTGCCGGGACGGGTTGGCGGATCCAACACTCTGGGTACCTCCGGGTACTTGGGGTTGGTTGAGGACTTGGTGAACAAACACTTGTTGTACACTCTCCGGATGTACTTCGGGTGTCACCTGTTGTCCGAGACCACTTGCATGGTTAGCAAGCGTTGTGGTCTAATGGCCCTACCGGGCAAACACTTTATGTTCGCGAGGACTTGGAGTGCTGGTAGTGGTTGGCGGACCCAACACTCTGGGTACCTCCGGGTACTTGGGGTTGGTTGAGAACTTGGTGAAGATACCCCTGTCACCTTGTTCGAGGCCACTTGCATGGTCGCAAGCGTTGTGATACAATGGCCCTACCGGGCAAACACTTTGGGTTCGCAAGGACTTGGAGTGCCGGGACGGGTTTGCGGATCCAACACTCTGGGTACCTCCGGGTACTTGGGGTTGGTTGAGGACTTGGTGAACAAACACTTGATATACACTCTCCGGGTGTACTTCGGGTGTCACCTGTTGTCCGAGGCCACTTGCATGGTTAGCAAGCGTTGTGGTCTAATGGCCCTACCGGGCAAACACTTTGGGTTCGCGAGGACTTGGAGTGCTGGTAGTGGTTGGCGGATCCAACACTCTGGGTACCTCCGGGTACTTGGGGTTGGTTGAGGACTTGGTGAGCAAACACTTGATATACGTTCTTCGGATGTACTTCGGGTGTCACCTGTTGTCCGAGGCCACTTGCATGGTCAACGGTTGAGGTGGTAATGGCGGATCGGTGCTGTAGGGTGCCGGCCTGTTGGCTGCCTTGGCCGGGTTGGTTGGTTAACACTTGATTGAGCTTGCACCCGAGGGTAATGGCACTTGAAGGTGGGTACCGGCCAACTGACCTGGTGTGTTGGTTGGTTGGTGAACACTTGGCGGTACTTGCACTTGGCTGTGCTTGGACTTGAAGGTGGGATCTGGCTGGCCTAGGCCATTGGTGGTTGGTTGGTTGGTTAGTCCTTAGCTGGGCTGGCTGGCTGGCTGGCCATCGGTGGTGTGGTGTGGTGTGGTGTGTGGAGTCGAGCATCGCGCGCCGTTGCCTTCTTCGGAGTGTTGTGGGTACGCAAGTGCTTGCAGTGCAAAGAGGTTGGTGATGGAGTGACATTGCCTTCACCATGGAGTTGCGGGTACTTAGGTACTTGCAAGGAGATGGTGGTATGGTGGTGTTGCGTGTGTGGTGTTCGATTAGAAAGATATAATTTCTAAGTCCGGATTAGTGCTGTCAGTGGGGCCGCCGCTAACAGGTCCTGTACGGCCACCGTGGGGCTTGACTTGGCGCTATTCCGGACTTGGGGCGATCACGATGTCCCCGTGCGGGACTTAGAAGATGGAAGAACACAAGTACCCTTATCCCATGACTTGTGAGCGATTGGCATACGTTACCACATGAAGAGAAAAATTGGCTAAGTCCCGGATCCATATTATATGAAGAGAAAAATCGGCTAAGTCCCGGATCCATATTATATGAAGAGAAAAATTGGCTAAGTCCCGGATCCATATTATATGAAGAGAAATATCGGCTAAGTCCAGGATCCATATATAATAACCTAATAATCGGCTAAGTCCCGGATCCATATTATATGAAGAGAAAAATCGGCTAAGTCCAGGATCCATATATAATAACCTAATAATCGGCTAAGTCCAGGATCCATATATAATAACCTAATAACAGGCTAAGTCCAGGATCCATATTATATGAAGAGAAAAATCGGCTAAGTCCGAGATTGGGTCTGTCAGACATACACTTTCAAGATACCACACAAGCAAGCAAGATGGCCTAGTGATGGAACCATATAATATGAAGAGAAAAATCGGCTAAGTCCGAGATTGGGTCTGTCGGAAATACACTATCAAGTTACCACACAAGCAAGCAAGATGGCCTAATGATGGATCCATATGATATGAAGAGAAAAATCGGCTAAGTCCAGGATCCATATAATATGAAGAGAAAAATCGGCTAAGTCCCAGATTGGGTCTGTCAGAAATACACTTCCAAGTTACCACACAAGCAAGCAAGATGGCCTAGTGATGGATCCATATGATATGAAGAGAAAAATCGGCTAAGTCCAGGATCCATATAATATGAAGAGAAAAATCGGCTAAGTCCCAGATTGGGTCTGTCAGAAATACACTTCCAAGTTACCACACAAGCAAGCAAGATGGCCTAGTGATGGATCCATATGATATGAAGAGAAAAATCGGCTAAGTCCCAGATTGGGTCTGTCAGAAATACACTTCCAAGTTACCACACAAGCAAGCAAGATGGCCTAGTGATGGATCCATATGATATGAAGAGAAAAATCGGCTAAGTCCAGGATCCATATAATATGAAGAGAAAAATCGGCTAAGTCCCAGATTGGGTCTGTCAGAAATACACTTCCAAGTTACCACACAAGCAAGCAAGATGGCCTAGTGATGGATCCATATGATATGAAGAGAAAAATCGGCTAAGTCCCAGATTGGGTCTGTCAGACATACACTATCAAGTTACCACACAAGCAAGCAAGATGGCCTAGTGATGGATCCATATGATATGAAGAGAAAAATCGGCTAAGTCCCAGATTGGGTCTGTCAGAAATACACTTCCAAGTTACCACATGAGCAAGCAAGATGGCCTAGTGATGGATCCATATAATATGCAGAGAAAAATCGGCTAAGTCCCAGATTGGGTCTGTCAGAAATACACTTCCAAGTTACCACATGAGCAAGCAAGTTACCACATGAAGAGAAAGCCGGCAAAGTCTGGGAATGTTACCACATGAACTGGAAAATGGGCAAAAACCTACCTTCACAGGGAACGTGAATAAGTAAGGCTGTAGACATCGGATCGACAAGCCAAAGACTGATATGGAAAGGAAATGAGTAGTACTAGCTTTCCTGAGAGTTGCAGAGCTTAGACTGCATATGAACGAAAGTTATTAAGCGTCAAAGTCAGAGAAGTTACCCAAAGGAACACAAGTTCCAACTTAGAGCATGTATACCGCCTAGACGGTAAGAGGTACGGCCAGGCTGAGGAATAAGGAAATGTTGGCCAACATGTTCCCTAACTATCCCCCGAAGACCGCAAAGCAATCCAACATCAACCAAGAAAGTTATAGCCCGATCAAGGAAACACCTACTTTGCACCGATATTGCACCAAATACATGTACCAAGCACCTTCGGTTGCATACCTGCAGGGGTTTACCATAGTAGGCCATGGAAGACCGATATACCGAACATAATCACTTTCTATCTCCTCGGGTGTTTAAGATAGCGCTTTGCGGTACAAGAACGAAAGTTAGACTTTATCTTGGTGCATCTTTTTGCCCAAGATCACAAGACCCTATCTACCAAGGCAAGAAAGTTGTGTGGGGACAAAATGTCCAAAAGTGCCCAAAGTGGCACACTTGAACCATATATTCGAGAAAAACACAAGTGTGGGCCCGAGCTAGCAAGTTGAAATGTTCTGACCGTCAGTAGCCCTAGTTGAGGTGCACTTATCATTATATGAGGCCAACGTGCCAGCTAGTCTCTAAAGGGGCGATATGGGTGTTCCAAGGTTTGTACCCAATTGAGGAAAAAACAGGGTAAGGTACGGTGTACCGCGAATAACTCGGGCTATAGATGTCCGATCGATGAGTTTGGCATATGTATGGAAAGGTCTCGACGAGACCTAACTACCCTGAAAGTATGAAGGCAAAGACTTGAATGACCGGGAAGTTATTAAGTGCACAAGTGGTAAAGTTGCACCAAAGTCCATGTTACCCGAAGTGGTACATGAACACCCAATATTCGACCAAAACACAAGTTTAGAGACGAGCTAGCGAGCTACATTGTTCAGACCGTCAGTAGCCCGCATCAAGACACGCATTTCATTATATTGAGCCTAGCCGCTAGCTCGACTCGAAGTCGGTCATATGGTTGGTTGATGGTTTGGACCGACCATGTGGTGTACCAAGGTGAGGTACCTTTCATGAATTATAACTCAGGCTGTATGGCACTGAGCGTTGGGCTAAGGTGTGATTTGGAATAGTCTTGAGTGGGACTATTTAGGAAAAATGCGAACAAAAAATCACAAAGTCCTTGGGCGAAGCTATTAGCGAAACATAGAGCGAATTGGTACCAAAAACTAATGAAATGGGACTTGAGTCAAAAATAACCGCAAGTTGGAGAAGAGATAGCAAGCTTGCGTAGAACATTTATAACTAGTGCGTGGTATGACCAACAAAAATGTGTATGGGGCCAAGGCGCTGGCTGGCCTCCAAAGTGGTGATATGGGCGATTCAAAGTTTGTACCCAAGTATGAACAAGTATGGAAAAAACAGGGTAAGGTACCAAGTACCATGTATAACTTCGGCTGTAGATGGCCTAGCGAGGCAAACCGCATATCGTTGGAAAGGTATTGGGGAGACCTATCTACCCTGAAAGTTTCATGAGGCTGAGTTGAAAGACCACGGAGATATTAGGTGATGATGGTCCAATTCGGGGACCAAGTCGCAGGAAATGGCACTTGACCAAAATCACGCTTGGAAGGTGAATACCGGCTTACCGGTAAGAGATAGCGACTTGGCGTAGAATATTCATAAGTTGGGCGTGTAAAGACGCAACTTTCATTATATGGGGGCAACCCGGTCAGGGTGCTCCAAGTCGGTCGTTTGGTCGGTTTATGGTTTGGGCCGACCATGTGGTGTACCAAGAAGAGGTACCTTTCATGAATTATAACTCGGTCAGTTTGCCACCGAGCGACAAGTTGCGATGTGATTTGGAATGGTTCTGAGTGGGACTATCAAGCAAAAATACAAATAGAAAATCAGCTTGTCCATGGCCGAAGCTATTAGTGAAACATATAGCAAAATGGGTCCAAAAACGAATGAAATGGGAATTGGACCAAGAATAACGGCAAGTTGGAGAAGAGATAGCAAGTTGGCGTAGAACAATTATATTTGGTGCATGGCATGACCAACAAAAAAGTATATGGGGCCAAGGTGCTAGCTGGCCTCCAAAGTGGAGATATGGGCGATCCAAAGTTTGTACCCAAGTACGAACAAGTATGGAAAAAACAGGGTAAGGTACCAAGTACCATTAATAACTTCGGCTGTAGATGGCCGAGCGAGGCAAACGGCTCACCGTTGGAAAGGTCTTGGGGAGACCTATCTACCCTGAAAGTTTTATGAGGCTGAGTTGAAAGACCACGGAGATATTAGGTGATGATGGTCCAATTCGGGGACCAAGTCGCAGGAAATGGCACTTGACCAAAATCACCCTTGGAAGGTGAATACCGGCTTACCGGTAAGAGATAGCGACTTGGCGTAGAATATTCATAAGTTGGGCGTGTAGAGACGCAACTTTCATTATATGGGGGCAACCCGGTCAGGGTGCTCCAAGTCGGTCGTTTGGTCGGTATATGGTTTGGGCCGACCACATGGTGTACCAAGTTGAGGTATCTTTCATGAATTATAACTCGGTCAGTTTGCCACCGAGCGACAAGTTGCGGTGTGTTTTGGAATGGTCTTAAGTGGGACTATCAAGCAAAAATACAAACAGAATATCAGCTTGTCCATGGCCGAAGCTATTAGTGAAACATATAGCAAAATGGGTCCGAAAACGAATGAAATGGGACTTGGACCAAGAATAACGGCAAGTTAGAGAAGAGATAGCAAGTTGGCGTAGAACAATTATATTTAGTGCATGGTATGACCAAGAAAAAAGTATATGGGGCAAAGGTGCTGGCTGGCCTCCAAAGTGGAGATATGGGCGATACAAAGTTTGTACCCAAGTATGGCAAAAACTAGTAGAGGTACCTTTCATGAATTACTGCTCAGGCTGTATGGCACTTAGCGGGACGCTTGGCTCTGGTATGGAATAGTCTTGAGTGGGACTATCAAGGAAAAATACGAACAAAAAATCACCATGTCCACGGACGAAGGTATTAGCGAAACTTAGAGCGAAATTGCGACCAAGTCGCTGGAAATGGCCCTTGGACCAAGTATACCGTCAAGGCGGTACGAGATAGCGAGTTGACGTGGAATATTTATAAGTTTGCCTCCACGAGACGAAAGTTTAGTTATATGGGGCCAACCCGCTCAGGGTTGTCCAAGTCGGTCATATGGCTGATCGAAATTTTCGACCAAGTACTGAGAAAACAGGGTAAGGTACCGTGTACCTCGAATAACTTTGGCTGTAGATGTCCGAGCGAGGCGAACGGCATAGCGTTGGAAAGGTCTTGAGGTGTTCTAGGCACCCTGAAAGTATGAGAAGGCTACCTGGAAAACTCGTGGAGATATTAGAGAAACATAGGGCCCAAAAGATACCAAGTCGCAGGAAATGGGCCCTCCATGAACACCCTAAAATCCCAATTACGGCTAAGTTGCAGGCCAGCTAGCGAAGTGAAATGTTCTAGGCATAACTAGAACACGTTAAGGCGCAACTTTTTGAATCAGAACTTTTTTCGATATCTGGCCCCCAAAGGGGGGATATGGTCGATCCAAGGATTTTTCCAAGTTTCGGTACTTTTTACGGTATCACTCATAGCTCCGGCTGTAAGCAAGCAAATGACAATCTAAGACATGATTTGGAAAGGTATTGAGTAGTACTAACTTACGTTAGAACACAGCGAAGCGCTATCGGTTCATGGCAAGGCCGATATAAGCAGTCAAAGATGAAAAATGTTGACAAAATGAACAAAAATTACCTTGGTACGCGAATAGCGGCCAGGGATGAAGAGGTACGAAGGTGGTGTAGAAGAATTATAATTAGTGCTTGGTACGCTCTAAAAGTTTGCCGAAGACCGCAAAGCGCTCAGACCCATAGAAAGGGGTCATTTGGGCCGAACAGTGCGTGCAAAGAGGTGAAAATGCAAAAATTGCACTTTGGTGGGCGATTTGCGGGGGGAAGGAGGGGTCGGAGGGCAAAATGTCTCTTGACCAAAAAGTCTTATCTCGTCGAGATCTAAAACATTGCCGAAGACCGCAAAGCGCTAGCTCGCAATCGAAAAATCGAGGATTTGAAAATTTTCTAAGTCTTTGGCTCCCTAAGGAAAAGTTTCAAAAATCACGTTTGTCCCCAATTTTGATGGGGAAGGAGTCGGTTCCGGGGCATGGTGTCTTCGGCAAAAAGTCTTATCTTTTTGCGTACTTTCGACTAGTTCAATAAAAATTTTTGACCCAAAATTTGTTCGGCGGACCCCTAGGTCGAAAAACCCGAAAAAATCCCAAAAAAGTCGAAAATGTCGAAAAATGAGAAAACCTCATATTCGGACTCTACACGAGCCCCAGATATTGAAAAGTGAAATCCGCGGTCGATTTGGAACAAAAAATTTACCTAGGCAAAGTTGTATGGAGGTAGGGACCCCTGAGAAAAAAGTTTGGTCCCGAGGCTCCTTGGACCACCAAGTCCCTAGGTCGGACCAAAATCGGAAAAAATCCGACCAAAGTCGAAAGTGTCGAAAATTTTAAAAAACCCCTTTTGGGGCCCTGTGGCCTCCCTAGATAATGAAAAGTGAGGTCCGCGGCCGATCCGGAAGAAAAACTTGACCTAGGGAAACTTGTATGACGGTGGGGACCCAAAAAAATTTCGATGAGTGTAGTTTAGACAGGCCGGAAAATGTATCGGTGGTCCGTATCAAGGGACGTCTTTTAGTTCCATGGGGTGGTGGTCGTCGAACAAAGTCGCCTAGGTCGACCACCAGAAAGACCAGTCGTGTTGTAATGGATGTTTTGACCACTTTACTAGGGAAACCTAGTAGGTCGAAGCAAATTTGGGGTTCGAGATGAGTTGGTGAAAGTTGGTCCAACCTAGGTGTGCTTGGTGGAGGTTGACCATGAAAGTAGAGCATGATGGGAATGACCATAACTTTGGTTCTAGATGTCGGATCGGTACACTTTCGGCAGTTTTGGAAAGGTGAAGGCCTGCTCTAGCTATGTTTCCTACCAAGCTGAGCGCCTACTAGTGACCCGGAGGAGGTATTAAGGGTCAAAGGCAAAAAGGGGTACCCTAAAGTGCATGTGACCAAGAAAATGGGAAAAACGGTATCGCCTATAGCTCAGGCTGTATGGCTCGGATCGGAAAGCTTGGATATGCGTTGGAAAGGTCTTGACGAGCGCTAGCTATGTGTCCTACCAAGCGAAGCGCTAGGTGTTGAGCAAGTCGGTCATATTAGAGGGCAAAGGTGAAAAATGGTGGTTTAGAGGCGAAAATTCACCTTATGATCGAAAATAGCGGGCGAACGATAAGAGCTACGAACACGGCGTAGAACAATCATAAGTACGTTACCACAAGACCTAACTTTGGCCAATATAGAGCGAGAAGATCGGAGGTACCCATCAGGGTGATATGGCTGGTTCAAAGTTGGACCAAAACGAGACTTGAGAAATGGGTTGAAACACGGTATCGCGAATAACTCAGGCTGTATGGAACGGATCGACAAGCTAAGATCAGTGTTGGAAAGGTCGAACCGAGCGCTAACTATAATCCCAAACAACCGAAGCGCTAAGTGTTGAGCAAAACTGAGTTATTAAGCGACAAAGTGGAAAAATAATACCAAAATGGCCAAAAATCACACAAGACCAAGAATACCGAGCAGGCGGTAAGAGATAGCGGGTTGACGTAGAATACTTATAAGTTTGCCTCTACGAGACCTAAAAGTCGTCCATAGACAGCGAGAAGATCGGACCACTCTGGAAGGGTGATACGAGTGGTCAAAAATTGGCAAAAATGAAACATGGCTAAAATGGATTTGACTTGTGCACCATGTAGCTCCGGCTGTATGGCATGGATTGTAAAGCTAGGATATGTTTTGGAAAGGTAACACCCAGCGCTAGATACGACTAGAAGAAAGCAAAGCGCTAACTAGCATGATTTGGAAGTTATTAAGTGTCAAAGTCGAAAAATGTTACCAAAATTGAAACTCGAGTACATTGGGCCAAAAAGTACAAGTTGTGAAATTTGGACTTACGAGTAAAATACCGAGCAGGCGGTAAGAGATAGAGACTTGGTGTAGAACAATTATATGTTGGGCATGTTATAACCTATATTTGGCCCGAACATAGTGACGAGATCGGTGGTACCCAAAAGGGTGGTACAGGTGTTAGATGGTTTTCCCAGAGCATAAGCTCCACATGATATGGAAAACGGGAAACATCATAACTTCGGCTGTATGGCATGGAATGGAACGAACAAGGTATCGATAGAAAGAGAAAAGGTAGCGCTAACTATATTTCCTTCCAAGCAAAGCGCTAGCATGTGATCGTTCGGGTGTTATTGTGAGTCAAAGTCAGAAACTGTTACCACGAGAGGCGAAAATCCGACTAAGTCCAAAAATACCGGGCTGGCGGTAAGAGATACGGCTTGGCCGTAGAACATTTATAAGTTGGCCAAGACAAGACCTAAGTTTCGTCCATAGACGACAAGAAGATCGAAGATACCTGAAGGTGAGATATGGGCGTCCCAAAGTGGGCCTTTGAAAAAGTGACAAACTTCCCTTATAACAGCATACACCAAATATCTCTGGCTCTATGGCACCGAATAAGAAGTTGAGCTCAGCGATAGAAAGGTGATAGTCAGCGCTAAATATCATTGGAACAGAGTGAAGCGCTAAAGGGAAAGGATCTTGGTGATATAAGGTGACAAAGTCGAGAAAAGTTGCCTCAAAATCATGAAAAATGTGAAAAAATGGCTAAGTCCCGGGTGCCTTAAGGGCAGGTTGATCGAATGTACCGAGCTGGCGGTACGAGATAGAGACTTGGTGTAGAACAATTATATGTTTGGCATGGCAAGACCTACATTTGGTCAATACAAAGTGAGAAGATCAAAGAAACCCGTAAGGGTGATATTGGTGTCCAAAGGTAAAAAGCACTAAGTCTTGGGAAACTTATATGAAGAAAAAGGACCCTGATGGGTCATATAGGATGGATCGAAAAATCGGCTAAGTCCCAAAATGGGGATGTCAGAACTACACTCAAATGTTACCACACCAAGCAAGGCAAACTTATATGAAGCAAAGGACCCTGATGGGTCATATGGTATTGGTCGAAAAATCGGCTAAGTCCCAAAATGGGGATGTCAGAACTACACTCATGTGTTACCACACCAAGCAAGGCAAACTTATATGAAGCAAAGGACCCTGATGGGTCATATGGTATTTTACGAAAAATCGGCTAAGTCCCAAAATGGTGATGTCAGAACTACACTAAAATGTTACCACACCAAGCAAGGCAAACTTATATGAAGGCAAGGACCCTGATGGGTCATATGGTATTGATCGAAAAATCGGCTAAGTCCCAAAATGGGGATGTCAGAACTACACTCAAATGTTACCACATCAAGCAAGGCAAACTTATATGAAGCAAAGGACCCTGATGGGTCATATGGTATTGATCGAAAAATCGGCTAAGTCCCAAAATGGGGATGTCAGAACTACACTCAAATGTTACCACACCAAGCAAGGCAAACTTATATGAAGCAAAGGACCCATATGGGTCATATGGTATTTTACGAAAAATCGGCTAAGTCCCAAAATGAGGATGTCAGAACTACACTAAAAAGTTACCACACCAAGCAAGGCAAACTTATATGAAGCAAAGGACCCATATGGGTCATATGGTATTTTACGAAAAATCGGCTAAGTCCCAAAATGAGGATGTCAGAACTACACTAAAAAGTTACCACACCAAGCAAGGCAAAGTACCTAGGTGAACCCTAGGAAGAAACACGGACCAAGTCAGATGGCCTAAGTCAATAGAACAAGTGACCTAGGCAAAGTTGTATGGCGCTGAGGACCCTGAAAAATCTGGTTAGTGTAGTTTAGACAGGGTAGGTTTTTGGGTCGGCCGAACCCCCTTATTTTGGGTTTTGGCCTCATCAAGAAGCTACACCTAGGCAAACTGCCTAGGGTGAAAGTGCGAAGACCAATCGAATAGTAAGACAAGTTTTGACCGATCGCCCTAGGCAAGCTTGTATGAAGAAAGGGACCCTAAGGGTCATATGGAAATACATGAAAAATCGGCTAAGTCCCAAAATTGGGATGTCAGAACTACACTAAAAAGTTACCACATCAAGCAAGGCAAACTACCTAGGTGAACCCTAGCAAGAAACACGGACCAAGTCAGATGGCCTAAGTCAAGAGTGCAAGTGACCTAGGCAAAGTTGTATGACGGTGAGGACCCTGAAAAATCTGGTTAGTGTAGTTTAGACAGGGGAGGTTTTTGGGTCGGCTGAACCTCCTTATTTTGGGTTTTGACCTCCTCAAGAAGCTACACCTAGGCAAACTGCCTAGGGTGAAAGTGCGAAGACCAATCGAATAGTAAGACAAGTTTTGACCGATCGCCCTAGGCAAGCTTGTATGAAGAAAGGGACCCTATGGGTCATATGGAAATACATGAAAAATCGGCTAAGTCCCAAAATTGGGATGTCTGAACTACACTAAAAAGTTACCACATCAAGCAAGGCAAAGTACCTAGGTGAACCCTAGGAAGAAACACGGACCAAGTCAGATGGCCTAAGTCAATAGAACAAGTGACCTAGGCAAAGTTGTATGGCGCTGAGGACCCTGAAAAATCTGGTTAGTGTAGTTTAGACAGGGTAGGTTTTTGGGTCGGCCGAACCCCCTTATTTTGGGTTTTGGCCTCATCAAGAAGCTACACCTAGGCAAACTGCCTAGGGTGAAAGTGCGAAGACCAATCGAATAGTAAGACAAGTTTTGACCGATCGCCCTAGGCAAGCTTGTATGAAGAAAGGGACCCTAAGGGTCATATGGAAATACATGAAAAATCGGCTAAGTCCCAAAATTGGGATGTCAGAACTACACTAAAAAGTTACCACATCAAGCAAGGCAAACTACCTAGGTGAACCCTAGCAAGAAACACGGACCAAGTCAGATGGCCTAAGTCAAGAGTGCAAGTGACCTAGGCAAAGTTGTATGACGGTGAGGACCCTGAAAAATCTGGTTAGTGTAGTTTAGACAGGGGAGGTTTTTGGGTCGGCTGAACCTCCTTATTTTGGGTTTTGACCTCCTCAAGAAGCTACACCTAGGCAAACTGCCTAGGGTGAAAGTGCGAAGACCAATCGAATAGTAAGACAAGTTTTGACCGATCGCCCTAGGCAAGCTTGTATGAAGAAAGGGACCCTATGGGTCATATGGAAATACATGAAAAATCGGCTAAGTCCCAAAATTGGGATGTCTGAACTACACTAAAAAGTTACCACATCAAGCAAGGCAAAGTACCTAGGTGAACCCTAGCAAGAAACACGGACCAAGTCAGATGGCCTAAGTCAAGAGAACAAGTGACCTAGGCAAAGTTGTATGACGGTGAGGACCCTGAAAAATCTGGTTAGTGTAGTTTAGACAGGGGAGGTTTTTGGGTCGGCTGAACCTCCTTATTTTGGGTTTTGACCTCCTCAAGAAGCTACACCTAGGCAAACTGCCTAGGGTGAAAGTGCGAAGACCAATCGAATAGTAAGACAAGTTTTGACCGATCGCCCTAGGCAAGCTTGTATGAAGAAAGGGACCCTATGGGTCATATGGAAATACATGAAAAATCGGCTAAGTCCCAAAATTGGGATGTCAGAACTACACTAAAAAGTTACCACATCAAGCAAGGCAAAGTACCTAGGTGAACCCTAGGAAGAAACACGGACCAAGTCAGATGGCCTAAGTCAAGAGTATAAGTGACCTAGGCAAAGTTGTATGGCGCTGAGGACCCTGAAAAATCTGGTTAGTGTAGTTTAGACAGGGTAGGTTTTTGGGTCGGCCGAACCCCCTTATTTTGGGTTTTGGCCTCATCAAGAAGCTACACCTAGGCAGTTTGCCTAGGGTGAAAGTGCGAAGACCAATCGAATAGTAAGACAAGTTTTGACCGATCGCCCTAGGCAAGCTTGTATGAAGAAAGGGACCCTTAGGGTCATATGGAAATTCATGAAAAATCGGCTAAGTCCCAAAATTGGGATGTCTGAACTACACTAAAAAGTTACCACATCAAGCAAGGCAAAGTACCTAGGTGAACCCTAGGAAGAAACACGGACCAAGTCAGATGGCCTAAGTCAAGAGTACAAGTGACCTAGGCAAAGTTGTATGGCGCTGAGGACCCTGAAAAATCGGGTTAGTGTAGTTCTGACAGGGGAGGTTTCTGGGTCGGCTGAACCTCCTTATTTCGGGTTTTGGCCTCCTCAAGAAGACAGACCTAGGCAAACTGCCTAGGGTGAAAGTGCGAAGACCAATCGAATAGTAAGACAAGTTTTGACCGATCGCCCTAGGCAAGCTTGTATGAAGAAAGGGACCCTACGGGTCATATGGAAATACATGAAAAATCGGCTAAGTCCCAAAATTGGGATGTCAGAACTACACTAAAAAGTTACCACATGAAGCAAGGCAAAGTACCTAGGTGAACCCTAGGAAGAAACACGGACCAAGTCAGATGGCCTAAGTCAAGGGTACAAGTGACCTAGGCAAAGTTGTATGGCGCTGAGGACCCTGAAAAATCGGGTTAGTGTAGTTCAGACAGGGGAGGTTTCTGGGTCGGCCGGACCTCCTTATTTCGGGTTTTGGCCTCCTCAAGAAGACAGACCTAGGCGAACTGCCTAGGGTGAAAGTGCGAAGACCAATCGAATAGTAAGACAAGTTTTGACCGATCGCCCTAGGCAAGCTTGTATGAAGAAAGGGACCCTACGGGTCATATGGAAATACATGAAAAATCGGCTAAGTCCCAAAATTGGGATGTCAGAACTACACTAAAAAGTTACCACATGAAGCAAGGCAAAGTACCTAGGTGAACCCTAGGAAGAAACACGGACCAAGTCAGATGGCCTAAGTCAAGGGTACAAGTGACCTAGGCAAAGTTGTATGGCGCTGAGGACCCTGAAAAATCGGGTTAGTGTAGTTCAGACAGGGGAGGTTTCTGGGTCGGCCGGACCTCCTTATTTCGGGTTTTGGCCTCCTCAAGAAGACAGACCTAGGCGAACTGCCTAGGGTGAAAGTGCGAAGACCAATCGAATAGTAAGACAAGTTTTGACCGATCGCCCTAGGCAAGCTTGTATGAAGAAAGGGACCCTACGGGTCATATGGAAATACATGAAAAATCGGCTAAGTCCCAAAATTGGGATGTCAGAACTACACTAAAAAGTTACCACATGAAGCAAGGCAAAGTACCTAGGTGAACCCTAGGAAGAAACACGGACCAAGTCAGATGGCCTAAGTCAAGGGTACAAGTGACCTAGGCAAAGTTGTATGGCGCTGAGGACCCTGAAAAATCGGGTTAGTGTAGTTCAGACAGGGGAGGTTTCTGGGTCGGCCGGACCTCCTTATTTCGGGTTTTGGCCTCCTCAAGAAGACAGACCTAGGCGAACTGCCTAGGGTGAAAGTGCGAAGACCAATCGAATAGTAAGACGAGTTTTGACCGATCGCCCTAGGCAAGCTTGTATGAAGAAAGGGACCCTATGGGTCATATGGAAATATATGAAAAATCGGCTAAGTCCCAAAATTGGAATGTCAGAACTACACTAAAAAGTTACCACATTAGCAAGGCAGACTTGTATGAAGAACGGGACCCTGGTGAAAGTAGCAAATATCCCAAACCGAACATGAATATTATACACACAAGAGTACGAACATAAAGGAACACGGACCAAGCGTACCGAGAGAGTCGGTACTATAGAGCCCTCGTGGTTCTACACAAAGACTTTATGTTAGGGGTTCAAGCCCCATAGTACTCAAACGGTGACAGTAGCAAATATCCCAAATCGAACATGAATATTAAACACACAAGAGTACGAACATAAAGGAACACGGACCAAGCGTACCGAGAGAATCGGTACTATAGAGCCCTCGTGGTTCTACACAAAGACTTTATGTTCGGGGTTCACACCCCAAATCGAACGTGGAATTTACTTTCTGATGGTCATGCGGTCGTCCAAAGGGGTCTAGTATCCTGGGATGACAAGCATCACGGGCACAGCTCGTATCAAAACAGTCGAAGAGGCCCGCGAAAGCTTGCTTTCCATGGCTATGCGATGCACAAATTGAGTTTACTCACCGTAGTATAAAACGAACGAACCGAACCTATCCGAGTAGGGATAATGGGCGCAGTAACATACTTCTGTGACCCAGCGAGAGTTGAACGAGGTGACATGAACTGTCAGTGGCTTATATCAGATGGGATACATACATGAGATTGCTTTCAAATCTACACTCGAAAACCTAACCAAGTAAAAGCGAACGTGGGAAGGATTCGAAACCGGTCACGAAATCTTAAGCTGGAAAGAGTCATCACTATGGATACATATTATGCGAAACCAATCAAGTGCTCAGTACTGATCCAAAACCTAAGAGCACTAGTGAACACCTTATTCTCACCCTAGTTCACATCCAAGTGATCGACCACGTGTGTGAAGCAAAGACCAATCGAATTCCTCAATGAACCGAACACTATGAACAAATGGCCAAAAACGTTATAACTATCCAAACATCCTACTATCTAGCGAAAGTCATCACGATGGAACCATACCATGATCTTTAACCTATAGCGCTCACCATATTCCTACCCAGAGTGCAAGTGAACAGATTGCTCACCCCTACCCAGTTCACAACCACGTGATCGACTAACAAACCGAGGTTACCACAAGTCAAAGTTATACGTTTACAAGCGCAAGACCAATCGAAAACCCCGAAAGCAATCTCGACCCAAAATGTATTATCCGTGAGTGTAGTCGAGTCTCGTACTCGTCATCTGTAATCGTCGGATAGAATATCCAGTACACGGTTGTCTTTCCAAATGAAATCTACATACAGAACTCGCTCTTGGCAAATGGGTGGCATTGGCGCAATCAGGAGCGAGTTCCCGTCCGGGTGCCAAGTGATTGGCAAATGTCTGGGGGAAAGCAACCATATGTTGATTTGTCTGTTAGTGTACTGGGTGTTTGAGGTATGTAGTATCCACGCTTGGTTGGGTGTGTCAGAGGACCATGGATGCGTTCACAACCCCAATTGGGGTACATCGGGAATGATTTTGTGGAACCGATGTGCCCGGCACACACTAAGTTTTGTTGCAAGTTAATAGTGTGCCATGTCCGGGGGGGTTGTGATTAAACTCTGGTGAATTGCGTACTGTGGTGATTGGGGTATGAAAGCCCCGCAGTTGCAATGATCGGACGCGCCTAGCGTGTCCTTTAGTTGATGGTAGGGAAATGAAGGCCCTTGTCAGCTCACCTAAGTATTCATGGAAGTTTGGCATAAGGTCGCTGTGGTAGGGGTATGAAGGCCCCGTCAGCGCATGCACAATCGGGCGCACGAGCGCTTAGCGGAGTCGAATGCCGCTCAAGTGCCTGTCCGGTGCATCGGGTGTGTGTGTGATACGAGGGCAATGAGGTTCGCACGGGGGCTCGCCTCCCGTGTGCTACCGGACTTGACAACATATAGAACGTGGTGTTTGCTCCTCCGGGTGCAATGGGACAATGAACATTCGAACGCAAAGTCGGAATTCTGGTTGATCCTACCAGTAATATACGCTCGTCTCAAAGGTTAAGCCATGCATGTCTAAGTACAAACAGATTTAATGTGAAACCGCATAAGGCTCAGTATAACAGCTATAATTTACGAGATCATCAACCTAGTTACTTGGATAACTGTGGAAAATCTAGAGCTAATACATGCAACATGCCAGGACCCTCGCGGGAACTGGTGCACTTATTAGTCAAACCAATCGCGGGTTCTCCGTGTCATTGAGTTGAAGTCTGGATAATGATGCTGATCGTATGGTCTCGCACCGACGACAGATCTCGCAAATATCTGCCCTATCAACTATGGATGGTAGTATAGAGGACTACCATGGTTGCAACGGGTAACGGGGAATCAGGGTTCGATTCCGGAGAGGGAGCCTGAGAAATGGCTACCACATCCAAGGAAGGCAGCAGGCGCGTAAATTACCCAATCCCGGGACGGGGAGGTAGTGACGAGAAATAACAATATGAAACTCTTTAATGATGTTTCATAATTGGAATGAGTAGAGCATAAATCCTTCTACGAGGATCAAGTGGAGGGCAAGTCTGGTGCCAGCAGCCGCGGTAATTCCAGCTCCACTAGCGTATATTAAAATTGTTGCGGTTAAAACGTTCGAAGTTGATACTTGTCCAACACAGTCCGGCTCCGCCGACCCGGTCAACCCGTGGTCGGTGGGCCAAGTCGGAATCTGGTTGCGACTCAATGGTGTGGTAGGGCACCAAGTCTGTGTCATGGTGTGCCCTTCAACGGGTGCAAGTGTAACATAGAGCTCGACCGCTCACGTTTACCTTGAACAAATTAGAGTGCTTAAAGCAGGGTGCCCAAACGCCCTAGAATAATCTTGCATGGAATAATGGAATACGACCTTGGTCTAATCTTTCATTGGTTTGTACTCAGACCGGAGGTAATGATTAACAGAAGTAGTTGGGGACACTAGTATTACGGCGCGAGAGGTGAAATTCGTAGACCGTCGTAAGACTAACTAAAGCGAAGGCATTTGTCAAGGATGCTTTCTTTAATCAAGAACGAAAGTTAGAGGATCGAAGGCGATTAGATACCGCCCTAGTTCTAACCGTAAACGATGCCAACTAGCAATTGGGAGACGCTACAACCAGGTGCTCTCAGTAGCTTCCGGGAAACCAAAGTCAGGTTCCGGGGGAAGTATGGTTGCAAAGTTGAAACTTAAAGGAATTGACGGAAGGGCACCACAATGAAATGGAGCTTGCGGTTCAATTTGACTCAACACGGGAAAACTTACCAGGTCCGAACTTATGGAGGTGAGACAGATTAATAGCTCTTTCTCAAATTTAAGGGTAGTGGTGCATGGCCGTTCTTAGTTCGTGGATTGATTTGTCTGGTTAATTCCGATAACGAACGTGACTCACATATGCTAACTAGAACGCAGTCAGCGTTAATGCGTCGATGCCGATTGGAACGGGTTAGGACCTTTCGGTGGAGTATGACCTGACACCTTCGCTGTTCGTGTGCGCAAGTGCACTTACGGTACGCTGCTTAGCAGGACAATTTGTGTTTAGCAAAATGAGATCGAGCGATAACAGGTCCGTGATGCCCTTAGATGTTCTGGGCTACACGCGTGCTACAATGTGGGTAGCAGCGTGTCTCCTATTCCGAGAGGAACGGGAAATCACTCAAATACTCACTTAGTAGGGATTATGGATTGCAATGGTCCATATGAACTCGGAACTTCTAGTAAGTGCTGGTCATCAGCCAGCGTTGAATACGTCCCTGCCCTTTGTACACACCGCCCGTCGCTACTACCGATGGATTATTTAGTGAGGTCTTTGGAGATGATCGTTCGCTGGATCCTCGTGAACCGCGTCTGCTTTATCGAAGTTGACCGAACTTGATGATTTAGAGGAAGTAAAAGTCGTAACAAGGTTTCCGTAGGTGAACCTGCGGAAGGATCATTAGTGGCCAAGTGATCCTTCCAGAAGTCCGAACCTGCGGGTTGAGACTTCGGCACAAGTTGCCATATGATAATTGACGAAACACTATAGAAGTCCGAACCTGCGGGTTGAGACTCAGGCACAAGTTGCCATATGAAAGTTGACGAAACACTAACAAGTCCGAACCTGCGGGTTGAGACTTAGGCACACGTTGCCTTATACATGACTTCGAACAAATACACAAGTCCGAACCTGCGGGTTGAGACTTAGGCACAAGTTGCCTTATACATGACTTCGAACAAATACACAAGTCCGAACCTGCGGGTTGAGACTTAGGCACAAGTTGCCATATGAAAGTTGACGAAACACTAACAAGTCCGAACCTGCGGGTTGAGACTTAGGCACACGTTGCCTTATACATGACTTCGAACAAATACACAAGTCCGAACCTGCGGGTTGAGACTTAGGCACAAGTTGCCTTATACATACATTGGCCAAATAAACAGAAGTCCGAACCTGCGGGTTGAGACTTAGGCACAAGTTGCCATATTATATTCGATCAAACACTAAGTAGTCCGAACCTGCGGGTTGAGACTCAAGACCGTAACAAGATGTCACTATACAAGTCCGAACCTAAGGGTTGAGACTTAATGCGATCTAGATACCAAGTTGACATCCAATACCTGTTGAGCAAAACCAAAGATTCCCTGTTCTCGAATGATTACACTATATAACAGGGAATCATGAAGAAATCAAGCAAGCGTGAAACAAAGTCATCACTTGGGCATGCTCGATAGCCAACCACATGACCTTAACCTAAGAGAGCATGCAAACCACATGATACCTATAAACGATTAACCCGCCCTAGTTCAATCGTTCACCAAGTGATGACTTCAGTATGGCTAAGAGAAAAACTTTTAAATGGGAAAAACTCTAAGTCCGAACCTCCGGGTTGAGACTTCCGCGTCGGAGGTGCGCCCACCTCCTATCCGAAAGATGATGAATCAGGGGTGTTCGGTCAGCAATGGTCGGATGCCCCGTCGTAGTCCAACTATGACAATCAAAGTCAAGACCTCCGGGTTGAGACTTTCCGCGAGTACAAGCATAAAGGAACACGGACCAAGCCGTACCGAGAGAATCGGTACTAGAGCCCTCGTGGTTCTACATTGAGAGAGCCCTCGTGGTTCTCATTAGGGGCTTTATGCAAGTCGTACTCAATACTGTGGTGTGAAGTATAAAGTATAGTCCTCGCCTGGTCCACGCTGCTTCGGCGGTCCTGGGTAAGATAGTTAATTCTAGCTTGCCCTATAGTGGAATGAGGACACTTAATGCTTCGTCTTTTAGCGGCGGCTAGACTCCTCCTCACGGGGAACGAGTTGACGCGCACAGCGGCGGCTTACGCACTATGGCAATCATGGATGCCTGAAGATTCCGTGAAGTTCTCCCCTGGTCCACGCTGCCTCGGCAGTCCTGGGTAAAATGGAATATTTCCAGCTTGCCCTATAGTGGAAGAGGACTATCCAACAATACAAAGTCAAGACCTCCGGGTTGAGACTTTCCGCGTCGGTGGTGTCGCGCACCGCCTATCCGAAAGATGGTGTAACAGGGGTGTTCGATCAGCAATGGTCGGATGCCCCGTCATAGTTGGACTATGACAACCAAAGTCAAGACCTCCGGGTTGAGACTTTCCGCGTCCGGAGGTACGCGTACCGCCTACCCGAAAGATGGTGTGCTTCTGGGGTATTCGATGAGTCGGATACCCCGTCGTAGTCCAACTATGACAATCAAAGTCAAGACCTCCGGGTTGAGACTTCCGCGTCCGGAGGTACGCGTACCGCCTACCCGAAAGATGGTGTGCTTCTGGGGTATTCGATGAGTCGGATACCCCGTCGTAGTCCAACTATGACAATCAAAGTCAAGACCTCCGGGTTGAGACTTCCGCGTCCGGAGGTACGCGTACCGCCTACCCGAAAGATGGTGAATCAGGGGTGTTCGATCAGCAATGGTCGGATGCCCCGTCGTAGTCCAACTATGACAATCAAAGTCAAGACCTCCGGGTTGAGACTTTCTAAGAGTACAAGCATAAAGGAACACGGACCAAGCCGTACCGAGAGAATCGGTACTAGAGCCCTTGTGGTTCTACATTGAGAGAGCCCTCGTGGTTCTCATTAGGGGCTTTATGCAAGAAGTACTCAATACTGTGGTGTGAAGTATAAAGTATAGAGTCCTCCACTGGTCCACGCTGCTCCGGCGGTCCTGGGTAAGATAGTTCATTCTAGCTTGCCCTATGTGGAAGAGGACTCAATACCCTACCTGTTGAGCTTGAAACAAAGTCATCACTTGGGCATGCTCATATTGCCATACACAATTACATTATATTCGAATGAGCATGCAAGCGACCCTATATAGACCGAACCAAAACGATAGATACCGCCGTAGTTCACCCCCACCAAGTGATGACTTCAGTATGGCTAGTGTGTGAAGTATAAAGTATAGTCCTCCCCTGGTCCACACTGCTTCGGCGGTCCTGGGTAAGATAGTTAGTTCTAGCTTGCCCTATGTGGAAGAGGACACAATACTTAATACTTAGAGTACAAGCATAAAGGAACACGGACCAAGCCGTACCGAGAGAATCGGTACTAGAGCCCTCGTGGTTCTACATTGAGAGAGCCCTCGTGGTTCTCATTAGGGGCTTTATGCAAGTCGTACTCAATACTGTGGTGTGAAGTATAAAGTATAGAGTCCTCCACTGGTCCACGCTGCTCCGGCGGTCCTGGGTAAGATAGTTCATTCTAGCTTGCCCTATGTGGAAGAGGACTCAATACCCTACCTGTTGAGCTTGAAACAAAGTCATCACTTGGGCATGCTCATATTGCCATACAATATTCCATTATCTACTAATGAGCATGCAGCTATATGATTATAACCTGTAAACGATTACCCCGCCGTAGTTCAGCGCTTCAACCAAGTGATGACTTCAGTATGGCTAGTGTGTGAAGTATAAAGTATAGTCCTCCCCTGGTCCACACTGCTTCGGCGGTCCTGGGTAAGATAGTTAGTTCTAGCTTGCCCTATGGTGGAAGAGGACACCATACTTAATACTGTGGTGTAATGAACAAAGTATAGTCCTCCACTGGTCCACGCTGCTTTGCAGTCCTGGGTAAGATAGTTAATTCTAGCTTGCCCTATGTGGAAGAGGGCATACAAGACAAAGTATAGTTCTCCCCTGGTCCACGCTGCTTCGGCGGTCCTGGGTAAGATAGTTAATTCTAGCTTGCCCTATGTGGAAGAGAGCATACATGAACCAAGAACGAAGGTTATGATCGAGGAATGATTCGACAACTAACCGATGGTATGAAATGTGAAGAATTCAAGCAAGCACACAATCAAGTCATCACTTGGGCATGCTCGATAGCCAACCCTATGACATTAACCTAGTAGAGCATGCGAAAACCAATATATATGTAAACGATGCCCCTCCCTAGTTCAGCGCTTCAACCAAGTGATGACTTCAGAATGGCTAAATCAAATCGGTTCAAAACATACCATCGGTACCCTATTGAAACACACAAGTCGATATCAAACCTCATGATTGTGTAGTCCTCCACTGGTCCACACTGCTCCGGCGGTCCTGGGTAAGATAGTTCATTCTAGCTTGCCCTATGTGGAAGAGGGCACATTACTCAATACTGTGGTGTTATGAACAAAGTATAGTCCTCCACTGGTCCACGCTGCTCCGGCGGTCCTGGGTAAGATAGTTCATTCTAGCTTGCCCTATGTGGAAGAGGGCATACAAGACAAAGTATAGTTCTCCCCTGGTCCACGCTGCTCCGGCGGTCCTGGGTAAGATAGTTAATTCTAGCTTGCCCTATGTGGAAGAGAGCATACATGAAACAAGAACGAAGGTTATGATCGAGGAATGATTCGACAACTAACCGATGGTATGAAATGTGAAGAATTCAA
>NW_026689792.1:37500-60000 GCF_943734765.1 Anopheles ziemanni | reverse complement strand
ACTGACCTGGTGTGTTGGTTGGTTGGTGAACACTTGGCGGTACTTGCACTTGGCTGTGCTTGGACTTGAAGGTGGGATCTGGCTGGCCTAGGCCATTGGTGGTTGGTTGGTTGGTTAGTCCTTAGCTGGGCTGGCTGGCTGGCTGGCCATCGGTGGTGTGGTGTGGTGTGGTGTGTGGAGTCGAGCATCGCGCGCCGTTGCCTTCTTCGGAGTGTTGTGGGTACGCAAGTGCTTGCAGTGCAAAGAGGTTGGTGATGGAGTGACATTGCCTTCACCATGGAGTTGCGGGTACTTAGGTACTTGCAAGGAGATGGTGGTATGGTGGTGTTGCGTGTGTGGTGTTCGATTAGAAAGATATAATTTCTAAGTCCGGATTAGTGCTGTCAGTGGGGCCGCCGCTAACAGGTCCTGTACGGCCACCGTGGGGCTTGACTTGGCGCTATTCCGGACTTGGGGCGATCACGATGTCCCCGTGCGGGACTTAGAAGATGGAAGAACACAAGTACCCTTATCCCATGACTTGTGAGCGATTGGCATACGTTACCACATGAAGAGAAAAATTGGCTAAGTCCCGGATCCATATTATATGAAGAGAAAAATCGGCTAAGTCCCGGATCCATATTATATGAAGAGAAAAATTGGCTAAGTCCCGGATCCATATTATATGAAGAGAAATATCGGCTAAGTCCAGGATCCATATATAATAACCTAATAATCGGCTAAGTCCCGGATCCATATTATATGAAGAGAAAAATCGGCTAAGTCCAGGATCCATATATAATAACCTAATAATCGGCTAAGTCCAGGATCCATATATAATAACCTAATAACAGGCTAAGTCCAGGATCCATATTATATGAAGAGAAAAATCGGCTAAGTCCGAGATTGGGTCTGTCAGACATACACTTTCAAGATACCACACAAGCAAGCAAGATGGCCTAGTGATGGAACCATATAATATGAAGAGAAAAATCGGCTAAGTCCGAGATTGGGTCTGTCGGAAATACACTATCAAGTTACCACACAAGCAAGCAAGATGGCCTAATGATGGATCCATATGATATGAAGAGAAAAATCGGCTAAGTCCAGGATCCATATAATATGAAGAGAAAAATCGGCTAAGTCCCAGATTGGGTCTGTCAGAAATACACTTCCAAGTTACCACACAAGCAAGCAAGATGGCCTAGTGATGGATCCATATGATATGAAGAGAAAAATCGGCTAAGTCCAGGATCCATATAATATGAAGAGAAAAATCGGCTAAGTCCCAGATTGGGTCTGTCAGAAATACACTTCCAAGTTACCACACAAGCAAGCAAGATGGCCTAGTGATGGATCCATATGATATGAAGAGAAAAATCGGCTAAGTCCCAGATTGGGTCTGTCAGAAATACACTTCCAAGTTACCACACAAGCAAGCAAGATGGCCTAGTGATGGATCCATATGATATGAAGAGAAAAATCGGCTAAGTCCAGGATCCATATAATATGAAGAGAAAAATCGGCTAAGTCCCAGATTGGGTCTGTCAGAAATACACTTCCAAGTTACCACACAAGCAAGCAAGATGGCCTAGTGATGGATCCATATGATATGAAGAGAAAAATCGGCTAAGTCCCAGATTGGGTCTGTCAGACATACACTATCAAGTTACCACACAAGCAAGCAAGATGGCCTAGTGATGGATCCATATGATATGAAGAGAAAAATCGGCTAAGTCCCAGATTGGGTCTGTCAGAAATACACTTCCAAGTTACCACATGAGCAAGCAAGATGGCCTAGTGATGGATCCATATAATATGCAGAGAAAAATCGGCTAAGTCCCAGATTGGGTCTGTCAGAAATACACTTCCAAGTTACCACATGAGCAAGCAAGTTACCACATGAAGAGAAAGCCGGCAAAGTCTGGGAATGTTACCACATGAACTGGAAAATGGGCAAAAACCTACCTTCACAGGGAACGTGAATAAGTAAGGCTGTAGACATCGGATCGACAAGCCAAAGACTGATATGGAAAGGAAATGAGTAGTACTAGCTTTCCTGAGAGTTGCAGAGCTTAGACTGCATATGAACGAAAGTTATTAAGCGTCAAAGTCAGAGAAGTTACCCAAAGGAACACAAGTTCCAACTTAGAGCATGTATACCGCCTAGACGGTAAGAGGTACGGCCAGGCTGAGGAATAAGGAAATGTTGGCCAACATGTTCCCTAACTATCCCCCGAAGACCGCAAAGCAATCCAACATCAACCAAGAAAGTTATAGCCCGATCAAGGAAACACCTACTTTGCACCGATATTGCACCAAATACATGTACCAAGCACCTTCGGTTGCATACCTGCAGGGGTTTACCATAGTAGGCCATGGAAGACCGATATACCGAACATAATCACTTTCTATCTCCTCGGGTGTTTAAGATAGCGCTTTGCGGTACAAGAACGAAAGTTAGACTTTATCTTGGTGCATCTTTTTGCCCAAGATCACAAGACCCTATCTACCAAGGCAAGAAAGTTGTGTGGGGACAAAATGTCCAAAAGTGCCCAAAGTGGCACACTTGAACCATATATTCGAGAAAAACACAAGTGTGGGCCCGAGCTAGCAAGTTGAAATGTTCTGACCGTCAGTAGCCCTAGTTGAGGTGCACTTATCATTATATGAGGCCAACGTGCCAGCTAGTCTCTAAAGGGGCGATATGGGTGTTCCAAGGTTTGTACCCAATTGAGGAAAAAACAGGGTAAGGTACGGTGTACCGCGAATAACTCGGGCTATAGATGTCCGATCGATGAGTTTGGCATATGTATGGAAAGGTCTCGACGAGACCTAACTACCCTGAAAGTATGAAGGCAAAGACTTGAATGACCGGGAAGTTATTAAGTGCACAAGTGGTAAAGTTGCACCAAAGTCCATGTTACCCGAAGTGGTACATGAACACCCAATATTCGACCAAAACACAAGTTTAGAGACGAGCTAGCGAGCTACATTGTTCAGACCGTCAGTAGCCCGCATCAAGACACGCATTTCATTATATTGAGCCTAGCCGCTAGCTCGACTCGAAGTCGGTCATATGGTTGGTTGATGGTTTGGACCGACCATGTGGTGTACCAAGGTGAGGTACCTTTCATGAATTATAACTCAGGCTGTATGGCACTGAGCGTTGGGCTAAGGTGTGATTTGGAATAGTCTTGAGTGGGACTATTTAGGAAAAATGCGAACAAAAAATCACAAAGTCCTTGGGCGAAGCTATTAGCGAAACATAGAGCGAATTGGTACCAAAAACTAATGAAATGGGACTTGAGTCAAAAATAACCGCAAGTTGGAGAAGAGATAGCAAGCTTGCGTAGAACATTTATAACTAGTGCGTGGTATGACCAACAAAAATGTGTATGGGGCCAAGGCGCTGGCTGGCCTCCAAAGTGGTGATATGGGCGATTCAAAGTTTGTACCCAAGTATGAACAAGTATGGAAAAAACAGGGTAAGGTACCAAGTACCATGAATAACTTCGGCTGTAGATGGCCTAGCGAGGCAAACCGCATATCGTTGGAAAGGTATTGGGGAGACCTATCTACCCTGAAAGTTTCATGAGGCTGAGTTGAAAGACCACGGAGATATTAGGTGATGATGGTCCAATTCGGGGACCAAGTCGCAGGAAATGGCACTTGACCAAAATCACGCTTGGAAGGTGAATACCGGCTTACCGGTAAGAGATAGCGACTTGGCGTAGAATATTCATAAGTTGGGCGTGTAAAGACGCAACTTTCATTATATGGGGGCAACCCGGTCAGGGTGCTCCAAGTCGGTCGTTTGGTCGGTTTATGGTTTGGGCCGACCATGTGGTGTACCAAGAAGAGGTACCTTTCATGAATTATAACTCGGTCAGTTTGCCACCGAGCGACAAGTTGCGATGTGATTTGGAATGGTTCTGAGTGGGACTATCAAGCAAAAATACAAATAGAAAATCAGCTTGTCCATGGCCGAAGCTATTAGTGAAACATATAGCAAAATGGGTCCAAAAACGAATGAAATGGGAATTGGACCAAGAATAACGGCAAGTTGGAGAAGAGATAGCAAGTTGGCGTAGAACAATTATATTTGGTGCATGGCATGACCAACAAAAAAGTATATGGGGCCAAGGTGCTAGCTGGCCTCCAAAGTGGAGATATGGGCGATCCAAAGTTTGTACCCAAGTACGAACAAGTATGGAAAAAACAGGGTAAGGTACCAAGTACCATTAATAACTTCGGCTGTAGATGGCCGAGCGAGGCAAACGGCTCACCGTTGGAAAGGTCTTGGGGAGACCTATCTACCCTGAAAGTTTTATGAGGCTGAGTTGAAAGACCACGGAGATATTAGGTGATGATGGTCCAATTCGGGGACCAAGTCGCAGGAAATGGCACTTGACCAAAATCACCCTTGGAAGGTGAATACCGGCTTACCGGTAAGAGATAGCGACTTGGCGTAGAATATTCATAAGTTGGGCGTGTAGAGACGCAACTTTCATTATATGGGGGCAACCCGGTCAGGGTGCTCCAAGTCGGTCGTTTGGTCGGTATATGGTTTGGGCCGACCACATGGTGTACCAAGTTGAGGTATCTTTCATGAATTATAACTCGGTCAGTTTGCCACCGAGCGACAAGTTGCGGTGTGTTTTGGAATGGTCTTGAGTGGGACTATCAAGCAAAAATACAAACAGAATATCAGCTTGTCCATGGCCGAAGCTATTAGTGAAACATATAGCAAAATGGGTCCGAAAACGAATGAAATGGGACTTGGACCAAGAATAACGGCAAGTTAGAGAAGAGATAGCAAGTTGGCGTAGAACAATTATATTTAGTGCATGGTATGACCAAGAAAAAAGTATATGGGGCAAAGGTGCTGGCTGGCCTCCAAAGTGGAGATATGGGCGATACAAAGTTTGTACCCAAGTATGGCAAAAACTGGTAGAGGTACCTTTCATGAATTACTGCTCAGGCTGTATGGCACTTAGCGGGACGCTTGGCTCTGGTATGGAATAGTCTTGAGTGGGACTATCAAGGAAAAATACGAACAAAAAATCACCATGTCCACGGACGAAGGTATTAGCGAAACTTAGAGCGAAATTGCGACCAAGTCGCTGGAAATGGCCCTTGGACCAAGTATACCGTCAAGGCGGTACGAGATAGCGAGTTGACGTGGAATATTTATAAGTTTGCCTCCACGAGACGAAAGTTTAGTTATATGGGGCCAACCCGCTCAGGGTTGTCCAAGTCGGTCATATGGCTGATCGAAATTTTCGACCAAGTACTGAGAAAACAGGGTAAGGTACCGTGTACCTCGAATAACTTTGGCTGTAGATGTCCGAGCGAGGCGAACGGCATAGCGTTGGAAAGGTCTTGAGGTGTTCTAGGCACCCTGAAAGTATGAGAAGGCTACCTGGAAAACTCGTGGAGATATTAGAGAAACATAGGGCCCAAAAGATACCAAGTCGCAGGAAATGGGCCCTCCATGAACACCCTAAAATCCCAATTACGGCTAAGTTGCAGGCCAGCTAGCGAAGTGAAATGTTCTAGGCATAACTAGAACACGTTAAGGCGCAACTTTTTGAATCAGAACTTTTTTCGATATCTGGCCCCCAAAGGGGGGATATGGTCGATCCAAGGATTTTTCCAAGTTTCGGTACTTTTTACGGTATCACTCATAGCTCCGGCTGTAAGCAAGCAAATGACAATCTAAGACATGATTTGGAAAGGTATTGAGTAGTACTAACTTACGTTAGAACACAGCGAAGCGCTATCGGTTCATGGCAAGGCCGATATAAGCAGTCAAAGATGAAAAATGTTGACAAAATGAACAAAAATTACCTTGGTACGCGAATAGCGGCCAGGGATGAAGAGGTACGAAGGTGGTGTAGAAGAATTATAATTAGGGCTTGGTACGCTCTAAAAGTTTGCCGAAGACCGCAAAGCGCTCAGACCCATAGAAAGGGGTCATTTGGGCCGAACAGTGCGTGCAAAGAGGTGAAAATGCAAAAATTGCACTTTGTGGGGCGATTTGCGGGGGGAAGGAGGGGTCGGAGGGCAAAATGTCTCTTGACCAAAAAGTCTTATCTCGTCGAGATCTAAAACATTGCCGAAGACCGCAAAGCGCTAGCTCGCAATCGAAAAATCGAGGATTTGAAAATTTTCTAAGTCTTTGGCTCCCTAAGGAAAAGTTTCAAAAATCACGTTTGTCCCCAATTTTGAAGGGGAAGGAGTCGGTTCCGGGGCATGGTGTCTTCGGCAAAAAGTCTTATCTTTTTGCGTACTTTCGACTAGTTCAATAAAAATTTTTGACCCAAAATTTGTTCGGCGGACCCCTAGGTCGAAAAACCCGAAAAAATCCCAAAAAAGTCGAAAATGTCGAAAAATGAGAAAACCTCATATTCGGACTCTACACGAGCCCCAGATATTGAAAAGTGAAATCCGCGGTCGATTTGGAACAAAAAATTTACCTAGGCAAAGTTGTATGGAGGTAGGGACCCCTGAGAAAAAAGTTTGGTCCCGAGGCTCCTTGGACCACCAAGTCCCTAGGTCGGACCAAAATCGGAAAAAATCCGACCAAAGTCGAAAGTGTCGAAAATTTTAAAAAACCCCTTTTGGGGCCCTGTGGCCTCCCTAGATAATGAAAAGTGAGGTCCGCGGCCGATCCGGAAGAAAAACTTGACCTAGGGAAACTTGTATGACGGTGGGGACCCAAAAAAATTTCGATGAGTGTAGTTTAGACAGGCCGGAAAATGTATCGGTGGTCCGTATCAAGGGACGTCTTTTAGTTCCATGGGGTGGTGGTCGTCGAACAAAGTCGCCTAGGTCGACCACCAGAAAGACCAGTCGTGTTGTAATGGATGTTTTGACCACTTTACTAGGGAAACCTAGTAGGTCGAAGCAAATTTGGGGTTCGAGATGAGTTGGTGAAAGTTGGTCCAACCTAGGTGTGCTTGGTGGAGGTTGACCATGAAAGTAGAGCATGATGGGAATGACCATAACTTTGGTTCTAGATGTCGGATCGGTACACTTTCGGCAGTTTTGGAAAGGTGAAGGCCTGCTCTAGCTATGTTTCCTACCAAGCTGAGCGCCTACTAGTGACCCGGAGGAGGTATTAAGGGTCAAAGGCAAAAAGGGGTACCCTAAAGTGCATGTGACCAAGAAAATGGGAAAAACGGTATCGCCTATAGCTCAGGCTGTATGGCTCGGATCGGAAAGCTTGGATATGCGTTGGAAAGGTCTTGACGAGCGCTAGCTATGTGTCCTACCAAGCGAAGCGCTAGGTGTTGAGCAAGTCGGTCATATTAGAGGGCAAAGGTGAAAAATGGTGGTTTAGAGGCGAAAATTCACCTTATGATCGAAAATAGCGGGCGAACGATAAGAGCTACGAACACGGCGTAGAACAATCATAAGTACGTTACCACAAGACCTAACTTTGGCCAATATAGAGCGAGAAGATCGGAGGTACCCATCAGGGTGATATGGCTGGTTCAAAGTTGGACCAAAACGAGACTTGAGAAATGGGTTGAAACACGGTATCGCGAATAACTCAGGCTGTATGGAACGGATCGACAAGCTAAGATCAGTGTTGGAAAGGTCGAACCGAGCGCTAACTATAATCCCAAACAACCGAAGCGCTAAGTGTTGAGCAAAACTGAGTTATTAAGCGACAAAGTGGAAAAATAATACCAAAATGGCCAAAAATCACACAAGACCAAGAATACCGAGCAGGCGGTAAGAGATAGCGGGTTGACGTAGAATACTTATAAGTTTGCCTCTACGAGACCTAAAAGTCGTCCATAGACAGCGAGAAGATCGGACCACTCTGGAAGGGTGATACGAGTGGTCAAAAATTGGCAAAAATGAAACATGGCTAAAATGGATTTGACTTGTGCACCATGTAGCTCCGGCTGTATGGCATGGATTGTAAAGCTAGGATATGTTTTGGAAAGGTAACACCCAGCGCTAGATACGACTAGAAGAAAGCAAAGCGCTAACTAGCATGATTTGGAAGTTATTAAGTGTCAAAGTCGAAAAATGTTACCAAAATTGAAACTCGAGTACATTGGGCCAAAAAGTACAAGTTGTGAAATTTGGACTTACGAGTAAAATACCGAGCAGGCGGTAAGAGATAGAGACTTGGTGTAGAACAATTATATGTTGGGCATGTTATAACCTATATTTGGCCCGAACATAGTGACGAGATCGGTGGTACCCAAAAGGGTGGTACAGGTGTTAGATGGTTTTCCCAGAGCATAAGCTCCACATGATATGGAAAACGGGAAACATCATAACTTCGGCTGTATGGCATGGAATGGAACGAACAAGGTATCGATAGAAAGAGAAAAGGTAGCGCTAACTATATTTCCTTCCAAGCAAAGCGCTAGCATGTGATCGTTCGGGTGTTATTGTGAGTCAAAGTCAGAAACTGTTACCACGAGAGGCGAAAATCCGACTAAGTCCAAAAATACCGGGCTGGCGGTAAGAGATACGGCTTGGCCGTAGAACATTTATAAGTTGGCCAAGACAAGACCTAAGTTTCGTCCATAGACGACAAGAAGATCGAAGATACCTGAAGGTGAGATATGGGCGTCCCAAAGTGGGCCTTTGAAAAAGTGACAAACTTCCCTTATAACAGCATACACCAAATATCTCTGGCTCTATGGCACCGAATAAGAAGTTGAGCTCAGCGATAGAAAGGTGATAGTCAGCGCTAAATATCATTGGAACAGAGTGAAGCGCTAAAGGGAAAGGATCTTGGTGATATAAGGTGACAAAGTCGAGAAAAGTTGCCTCAAAATCATGAAAAATGTGAAAAAATGGCTAAGTCCCGGGTGCCTTAAGGGCAGGTTGATCGAATGTACCGAGCTGGCGGTACGAGATAGAGACTTGGTGTAGAACAATTATATGTTTGGCATGGCAAGACCTACATTTGGTCAATACAAAGTGAGAAGATCAAAGAAACCCGTAAGGGTGATATTGGTGTCCAAAGGTAAAAAGCACTAAGTCTTGGGAAACTTATATGAAGAAAAAGGACCCTGATGGGTCATATAGGATGGATCGAAAAATCGGCTAAGTCCCAAAATGGGGATGTCAGAACTACACTCAAATGTTACCACACCAAGCAAGGCAAACTTATATGAAGCAAAGGACCCTGATGGGTCATATGGTATTGGTCGAAAAATCGGCTAAGTCCCAAAATGGGGATGTCAGAACTACACTCATGTGTTACCACACCAAGCAAGGCAAACTTATATGAAGCAAAGGACCCTGATGGGTCATATGGTATTTTACGAAAAATCGGCTAAGTCCCAAAATGGTGATGTCAGAACTACACTAAAATGTTACCACACCAAGCAAGGCAAACTTATATGAAGGCAAGGACCCTGATGGGTCATATGGTATTGATCGAAAAATCGGCTAAGTCCCAAAATGGGGATGTCTGAACTACACTCAAATGTTACCACATCAAGCAAGGCAAACTTATATGAAGGAAAGGACCCTGATGGGTCATATGGTATTGATCGAAAAATCGGCTAAGTCCCAAAATGGGGATGTCAGAACTACACTCAAATGTTACCACACCAAGCAAGGCAAACTTATATGAAGCAAAGGACCCATATGGGTCATATGGTATTTTACGAAAAATCGGCTAAGTCCCAAAATGAGGATGTCAGAACTACACTAAAAAGTTACCACACCAAGCAAGGCAAACTTATATGAAGCAAAGGACCCATATGGGTCATATGGTATTTTACGAAAAATCGGCTAAGTCCCAAAATGAGGATGTCAGAACTACACTAAAAAGTTACCACACCAAGCAAGGCAAAGTACCTAGGTGAACCCTAGGAAGAAACACGGACCAAGTCAGATGGCCTAAGTCAATAGAACAAGTGACCTAGGCAAAGTTGTATGGCGCTGAGGACCCTGAAAAATCTGGTTAGTGTAGTTTAGACAGGGTAGGTTTTTGGGTCGGCCGAACCCCCTTATTTTGGGTTTTGGCCTCATCAAGAAGCTACACCTAGGCAAACTGCCTAGGGTGAAAGTGCGAAGACCAATCGAATAGTAAGACAAGTTTTGACCGATCGCCCTAGGCAAGCTTGTATGAAGAAAGGGACCCTAAGGGTCATATGGAAATACATGAAAAATCGGCTAAGTCCCAAAATTGGGATGTCAGAACTACACTAAAAAGTTACCACATCAAGCAAGGCAAACTACCTAGGTGAACCCTAGCAAGAAACACGGACCAAGTCAGATGGCCTAAGTCAAGAGTGCAAGTGACCTAGGCAAAGTTGTATGACGGTGAGGACCCTGAAAAATCTGGTTAGTGTAGTTTAGACAGGGGAGGTTTTTGGGTCGGCTGAACCTCCTTATTTTGGGTTTTGACCTCCTCAAGAAGCTACACCTAGGCAAACTGCCTAGGGTGAAAGTGCGAAGACCAATCGAATAGTAAGACAAGTTTTGACCGATCGCCCTAGGCAAGCTTGTATGAAGAAAGGGACCCTATGGGTCATATGGAAATACATGAAAAATCGGCTAAGTCCCAAAATTGGGATGTCTGAACTACACTAAAAAGTTACCACATCAAGCAAGGCAAAGTACCTAGGTGAACCCTAGGAAGAAACACGGACCAAGTCAGATGGCCTAAGTCAATAGAACAAGTGACCTAGGCAAAGTTGTATGGCGCTGAGGACCCTGAAAAATCTGGTTAGTGTAGTTTAGACAGGGTAGGTTTTTGGGTCGGCCGAACCCCCTTATTTTGGGTTTTGGCCTCATCAAGAAGCTACACCTAGGCAAACTGCCTAGGGTGAAAGTGCGAAGACCAATCGAATAGTAAGACAAGTTTTGACCGATCGCCCTAGGCAAGCTTGTATGAAGAAAGGGACCCTAAGGGTCATATGGAAATACATGAAAAATCGGCTAAGTCCCAAAATTGGGATGTCAGAACTACACTAAAAAGTTACCACATCAAGCAAGGCAAAGTACCTAGGTGAACCCTAGGAAGAAACACGGACCAAGTCAGATGGCCTAAGTCAAGAGTATAAGTGACCTAGGCAAAGTTGTATGGCGCTGAGGACCCTGAAAAATCTGGTTAGTGTAGTTTAGACAGGGTAGGTTTTTGGGTCGGCCGAACCCCCTTATTTTGGGTTTTGGCCTCATCAAGAAGCTACACCTAGGCAGTTTGCCTAGGGTGAAAGTGCGAAGACCAATCGAATAGTAAGACAAGTTTTGACCGATCGCCCTAGGCAAGCTTGTATGAAGAAAGGGACCCTTAGGGTCATATGGAAATTCATGAAAAATCGGCTAAGTCCCAAAATTGGGATGTCTGAACTACACTAAAAAGTTACCACATCAAGCAAGGCAAAGTACCTAGGTGAACCCTAGGAAGAAACACGGACCAAGTCAGATGGCCTAAGTCAAGAGTACAAGTGACCTAGGCAAAGTTGTATGGCGCTGAGGACCCTGAAAAATCGGGTTAGTGTAGTTCTGACAGGGGAGGTTTCTGGGTCGGCTGAACCTCCTTATTTCGGGTTTTGGCCTCCTCAAGAAGACAGACCTAGGCAAACTGCCTAGGGTGAAAGTGCGAAGACCAATCGAATAGTAAGACAAGTTTTGACCGATCGCCCTAGGCAAGCTTGTATGAAGAAAGGGACCCTACGGGTCATATGGAAATACATGAAAAATCGGCTAAGTCCCAAAATTGGGATGTCAGAACTACACTAAAAAGTTACCACATGAAGCAAGGCAAAGTACCTAGGTGAACCCTAGGAAGAAACACGGACCAAGTCAGATGGCCTAAGTCAAGGGTACAAGTGACCTAGGCAAAGTTGTATGGCGCTGAGGACCCTGAAAAATCGGGTTAGTGTAGTTCAGACAGGGGAGGTTTCTGGGTCGGCCGGACCTCCTTATTTCGGGTTTTGGCCTCCTCAAGAAGACAGACCTAGGCGAACTGCCTAGGGTGAAAGTGCGAAGACCAATCGAATAGTAAGACAAGTTTTGACCGATCGCCCTAGGCAAGCTTGTATGAAGAAAGGGACCCTACGGGTCATATGGAAATACATGAAAAATCGGCTAAGTCCCAAAATTGGGATGTCAGAACTACACTAAAAAGTTACCACATGAAGCAAGGCAAAGTACCTAGGTGAACCCTAGGAAGAAACACGGACCAAGTCAGATGGCCTAAGTCAAGGGTACAAGTGACCTAGGCAAAGTTGTATGGCGCTGAGGACCCTGAAAAATCGGGTTAGTGTAGTTCAGACAGGGGAGGTTTCTGGGTCGGCCGGACCTCCTTATTTCGGGTTTTGGCCTCCTCAAGAAGACAGACCTAGGCGAACTGCCTAGGGTGAAAGTGCGAAGACCAATCGAATAGTAAGACAAGTTTTGACCGATCGCCCTAGGCAAGCTTGTATGAAGAAAGGGACCCTACGGGTCATATGGAAATACATGAAAAATCGGCTAAGTCCCAAAATTGGGATGTCAGAACTACACTAAAAAGTTACCACATGAAGCAAGGCAAAGTACCTAGGTGAACCCTAGGAAGAAACACGGACCAAGTCAGATGGCCTAAGTCAAGGGTACAAGTGACCTAGGCAAAGTTGTATGGCGCTGAGGACCCTGAAAAATCGGGTTAGTGTAGTTCAGACAGGGGAGGTTTCTGGGTCGGCCGGACCTCCTTATTTCGGGTTTTGGCCTCCTCAAGAAGACAGACCTAGGCGAACTGCCTAGGGTGAAAGTGCGAAGACCAATCGAATAGTAAGACGAGTTTTGACCGATCGCCCTAGGCAAGCTTGTATGAAGAAAGGGACCCTATGGGTCATATGGAAATATATGAAAAATCGGCTAAGTCCCAAAATTGGAATGTCAGAACTACACTAAAAAGTTACCACATTAGCAAGGCAGACTTGTATGAAGAACGGGACCCTGGTGAAAGTAGCAAATATCCCAAACCGAACATGAATATTATACACACAAGAGTACGAACATAAAGGAACACGGACCAAGCGTACCGAGAGAGTCGGTACTATAGAGCCCTCGTGGTTCTACACAAAGACTTTATGTTAGGGGTTCAAGCCCCATAGTACTCAAACGGTGACAGTAGCAAATATCCCAAATCGAACATGAATATTAAACACACAAGAGTACGAACATAAAGGAACACGGACCAAGCGTACCGAGAGAATCGGTACTATAGAGCCCTCGTGGTTCTACACAAAGACTTTATGTTCGGGGTTCACACCCCAAATCGAACGTGGAATTTACTTTCTGATGGTCATGCGGTCGTCCAAAGGGGTCTAGTATCCTGGGATGACAAGCATCACGGGCACAGCTCGTATCAAAACAGTCGAAGAGGCCCGCGAAAGCTTGCTTTCCATGGCTATGCGATGCACAAATTGAGTTTACTCACCGTAGTATAAAACGAACGAACCGAACCTATCCGAGTAGGGATAATGGGCGCAGTAACATACTTCTGTGACCCAGCGAGAGTTGAACGAGGTGACATGAACTGTCAGTGGCTTATATCAGATGGGATACATACATGAGATTGCTTTCAAATCTACACTCGAAAACCTAACCAAGTAAAAGCGAACGTGGGAAGGATTCGAAACCGGTCACGAAATCTTAAGCTGGAAAGAGTCATCACTATGGATACATATTATGCGAAACCAATCAAGTGCTCAGTACTGATCCAAAACCTAAGAGCACTAGTGAACACCTTATTCTCACCCTAGTTCACATCCAAGTGATCGACCACGTGTGTGAAGCAAAGACCAATCGAATTCCTCAATGAACCGAACACTATGAACAAATGGCCAAAAACGTTATAACTATCCAAACATCCTACTATCTAGCGAAAGTCATCACGATGGAACCATACCATGATCTTTAACCTATAGCGCTCACCATATTCCTACCCAGAGTGCAAGTGAACAGATTGCTCACCCCTACCCAGTTCACAACCACGTGATCGACTAACAAACCGAGGTTACCACAAGTCAAAGTTATACGTTTACAAGCGCAAGACCAATCGAAAACCCCGAAAGCAATCTCGACCCAAAATGTATTATCCGTGAGTGTAGTCGAGTCTCGTACTCGTCATCTGTAATCGTCGGATAGAATATCCAGTACACGGTTGTCTTTCCAAATGAAATCTACATACAGAACTCGCTCTTGGCAAATGGGTGGCATTGGCGCAATCAGGAGCGAGTTCCCGTCCGGGTGCCAAGTGATTGGCAAATGTCTGGGGGAAAGCAACCATATGTTGATTTGTCTGTTAGTGTACTGGGTGTTTGAGGTATGTAGTATCCACGCTTGGTTGGGTGTGTCAGAGGACCATGGATGCGTTCACAACCCCAATTGGGGTACATCGGGAATGATTTTGTGGAACCGATGTGCCCGGCACACACTAAGTTTTGTTGCAAGTTAATAGTGTGCCATGTCCGGGGGGGTTGTGATTAAACTCTGGTGAATTGCGTACTGTGGTGATTGGGGTATGAAAGCCCCGCAGTTGCAATGATCGGACGCGCCTAGCGTGTCCTTTAGTTGATGGTAGGGAAATGAAGGCCCTTGTCAGCTCACCTAAGTATTCATGGAAGTTTGGCATAAGGTCGCTGTGGTAGGGGTATGAAGGCCCCGTCAGCGCATGCACAATCGGGCGCACGAGCGCTTAGCGGAGTCGAATGCCGCTCAAGTGCCTGTCCGGTGCATCGGGTGTGTGTGTGATACGAGGGCAATGAGGTTCGCACGGGGGCTCGCCTCCCGTGTGCTACCGGACTTGACAACATATAGAACGTGGTGTTTGCTCCTCCGGGTGCAATGGGACAATGAACATTCGAACGCAAAGTCGGAATTCTGGTTGATCCTACCAGTAATATACGCTCGTCTCAAAGGTTAAGCCATGCATGTCTAAGTACAAACAGATTTAATGTGAAACCGCATAAGGCTCAGTATAACAGCTATAATTTACGAGATCATCAACCTAGTTACTTGGATAACTGTGGAAAATCTAGAGCTAATACATGCAACATGCCAGGACCCTCGCGGGAACTGGTGCACTTATTAGTCAAACCAATCGCGGGTTCTCCGTGTCATTGAGTTGAAGTCTGGATAATGATGCTGATCGTATGGTCTCGCACCGACGACAGATCTCGCAAATATCTGCCCTATCAACTATGGATGGTAGTATAGAGGACTACCATGGTTGCAACGGGTAACGGGGAATCAGGGTTCGATTCCGGAGAGGGAGCCTGAGAAATGGCTACCACATCCAAGGAAGGCAGCAGGCGCGTAAATTACCCAATCCCGGGACGGGGAGGTAGTGACGAGAAATAACAATATGAAACTCTTTAATGATGTTTCATAATTGGAATGAGTAGAGCATAAATCCTTCTACGAGGATCAAGTGGAGGGCAAGTCTGGTGCCAGCAGCCGCGGTAATTCCAGCTCCACTAGCGTATATTAAAATTGTTGCGGTTAAAACGTTCGAAGTTGATACTTGTCCAACACAGTCCGGCTCCGCCGACCCGGTCAACCCGTGGTCGGTGGGCCAAGTCGGAATCTGGTTGCGACTCAATGGTGTGGTAGGGCACCAAGTCTGTGTCATGGTGTGCCCTTCAACGGGTGCAAGTGTAACATAGAGCTCGACCGCTCACGTTTACCTTGAACAAATTAGAGTGCTTAAAGCAGGGTGCCCAAACGCCCTAGAATAATCTTGCATGGAATAATGGAATACGACCTTGGTCTAATCTTTCATTGGTTTGTACTCAGACCGGAGGTAATGATTAACAGAAGTAGTTGGGGACACTAGTATTACGGCGCGAGAGGTGAAATTCGTAGACCGTCGTAAGACTAACTAAAGCGAAGGCATTTGTCAAGGATGCTTTCTTTAATCAAGAACGAAAGTTAGAGGATCGAAGGCGATTAGATACCGCCCTAGTTCTAACCGTAAACGATGCCAACTAGCAATTGGGAGACGCTACAACCAGGTGCTCTCAGTAGCTTCCGGGAAACCAAAGTCAGGTTCCGGGGGAAGTATGGTTGCAAAGTTGAAACTTAAAGGAATTGACGGAAGGGCACCACAATGAAATGGAGCTTGCGGTTCAATTTGACTCAACACGGGAAAACTTACCAGGTCCGAACTTATGGAGGTGAGACAGATTAATAGCTCTTTCTCAAATTTAAGGGTAGTGGTGCATGGCCGTTCTTAGTTCGTGGATTGATTTGTCTGGTTAATTCCGATAACGAACGTGACTCACATATGCTAACTAGAACGCAGTCAGCGTTAATGCGTCGATGCCGATTGGAACGGGTTAGGACCTTTCGGTGGAGTATGACCTGACACCTTCGCTGTTCGTGTGCGCAAGTGCACTTACGGTACGCTGCTTAGCAGGACAATTTGTGTTTAGCAAAATGAGATCGAGCGATAACAGGTCCGTGATGCCCTTAGATGTTCTGGGCTACACGCGTGCTACAATGTGGGTAGCAGCGTGTCTCCTATTCCGAGAGGAACGGGAAATCACTCAAATACTCACTTAGTAGGGATTATGGATTGCAATGGTCCATATGAACTCGGAACTTCTAGTAAGTGCTGGTCATCAGCCAGCGTTGAATACGTCCCTGCCCTTTGTACACACCGCCCGTCGCTACTACCGATGGATTATTTAGTGAGGTCTTTGGAGATGATCGTTCGCTGGATCCTCGTGAACCGCGTCTGCTTTATCGAAGTTGACCGAACTTGATGATTTAGAGGAAGTAAAAGTCGTAACAAGGTTTCCGTAGGTGAACCTGCGGAAGGATCATTAGTGGCCAAGTGATCCTTCCAGAAGTCCGAACCTGCGGGTTGAGACTTCGGCACAAGTTGCCATATGATAATTGACGAAACACTATAGAAGTCCGAACCTGCGGGTTGAGACTCAGGCACAAGTTGCCATATGAAAGTTGACGAAACACTAACAAGTCCGAACCTGCGGGTTGAGACTTAGGCACACGTTGCCTTATACATGACTTCGAACAAATACACAAGTCCGAACCTGCGGGTTGAGACTTAGGCACAAGTTGCCTTATACATGACTTCGAACAAATACACAAGTCCGAACCTGCGGGTTGAGACTTAGGCACAAGTTGCCATATGAAAGTTGACGAAACACTAACAAGTCCGAACCTGCGGGTTGAGACTTAGGCACACGTTGCCTTATACATGACTTCGAACAAATACACAAGTCCGAACCTGCGGGTTGAGACTTAGGCACAAGTTGCCTTATACATACATTGGCCAAATAAACAGAAGTCCGAACCTGCGGGTTGAGACTTAGGCACAAGTTGCCATATTATATTCGATCAAACACTAAGTAGTCCGAACCTGCGGGTTGAGACTCAAGACCGTAACAAGATGTCACTATACAAGTCCGAACCTAAGGGTTGAGACTTAATGCGATCTAGATACCAAGTTGACATCCAATACCTGTTGAGCAAAACCAAAGATTCCCTGTTCTCGAATGATTACACTATATAACAGGGAATCATGAAGAAATCAAGCAAGCGTGAAACAAAGTCATCACTTGGGCATGCTCGATAGCCAACCACATGACCTTAACCTAAGAGAGCATGCAAACCACATGATACCTATAAACGATTAACCCGCCCTAGTTCAATCGTTCACCAAGTGATGACTTCAGTATGGCTAAGAGAAAAACTTTTAAATGGGAAAAACTCTAAGTCCGAACCTCCGGGTTGAGACTTCCGCGTCGGAGGTGGGCGCACCTCCTATCCGAAAGATGATGAATCAGGGGTGTTCGGTCAGCAATGGTCGGATGCCCCGTCGTAGTCCAACTATGACAATCAAAGTCAAGACCTCCGGGTTGAGACTTTCCGCGAGTACAAGCATAAAGGAACACGGACCAAGCCGTACCGAGAGAATCGGTACTAGAGCCCTCGTGGTTCTACATTGAGAGAGCCCTCGTGGTTCTCATTAGGGGCTTTATGCAAGTCGTACTCAATACTGTGGTGTGAAGTATAAAGTATAGTCCTCGCCTGGTCCACGCTGCTTCGGCGGTCCTGGGTAAGATAGTTAATTCTAGCTTGCCCTATAGTGGAATGAGGACACTTAATGCTTCGTCTTTTAGCGGCGGCTAGACTCCTCCTCACGGGGAACGAGTTGACGCGCACAGCGGCGGCTTACGCACTATGGCAATCATGGATGCCTGAAGATTCCGTGAAGTTCTCCCCTGGTCCACGCTGCCTCGGCAGTCCTGGGTAAAATGGAATATTTCCAGCTTGCCCTATAGTGGAAGAGGACTATCCAACAATACAAAGTCAAGACCTCCGGGTTGAGACTTTCCGCGTCGGTGGTGTCGCGCACCGCCTATCCGAAAGATGGTGTAACAGGGGTGTTCGATCAGCAATGGTCGGATGCCCCGTCATAGTTGGACTATGACAACCAAAGTCAAGACCTCCGGGTTGAGACTTTCCGCGTCCGGAGGTACGCGTACCGCCTACCCGAAAGATGGTGTGCTTCTGGGGTATTCGATGAGTCGGATACCCCGTCGTAGTCCAACTATGACAATCAAAGTCAAGACCTCCGGGTTGAGACTTCCGCGTCCGGAGGTACGCGTACCGCCTACCCGAAAGATGGTGTGCTTCTGGGGTATTCGATGAGTCGGATACCCCGTCGTAGTCCAACTATGACAATCAAAGTCAAGACCTCCGGGTTGAGACTTCCGCGTCCGGAGGTACGCGTACCGCCTACCCGAAAGATGGTGAATCAGGGGTGTTCGATCAGCAATGGTCGGATGCCCCGTCGTAGTCCAACTATGACAATCAAAGTCAAGACCTCCGGGTTGAGACTTTCTAAGAGTACAAGCATAAAGGAACACGGACCAAGCCGTACCGAGAGAATCGGTACTAGAGCCCTTGTGGTTCTACATTGAGAGAGCCCTCGTGGTTCTCATTAGGGGCTTTATGCAAGAAGTACTCAATACTGTGGTGTGAAGTATAAAGTATAGAGTCCTCCACTGGTCCACGCTGCTCCGGCGGTCCTGGGTAAGATAGTTCATTCTAGCTTGCCCTATGTGGAAGAGGACTCAATACCCTACCTGTTGAGCTTGAAACAAAGTCATCACTTGGGCATGCTCATATTGCCATACAATATTCCATTATCTACTAATGAGCATGCAGCTATATGATTATAACCTGTAAACGATTACCCCGCCGTAGTTCAGCGCTTCAACCAAGTGATGACTTCAGTATGGCTAGTGTGTGAAGTATAAAGTATAGTCCTCCCCTGGTCCACACTGCTTCGGCGGTCCTGGGTAAGATAGTTAGTTCTAGCTTGCCCTATGTGGAAGAGGACACCATACTTAATACTGTGGTGTAATGAACAAAGTATAGTCCTCCACTGGTCCACGCTGCTTTGCAGTCCTGGGTAAGATAGTTAATTCTAGCTTGCCCTATGTGGAAGAGGGCATACAAGACAAAGTATAGTTCTCCCCTGGTCCACGCTGCTCCGGCGGTCCTGGGTAAGATAGTTAATTCTAGCTTGCCCTATGTGGAAGAGGACATAATACTCTACCTGTTGAGCTTTAAACAAAGTCATCACTTGGGCATGCTCTATAGCCAACCACATGACATTAACCTAAGAGAGCATGCAGCGTATTATCCCAATGCAAAGTAAACGATAGACTCGCCCTAGTTCAGTGCTTCAACCAAGTGATGACTTCAATATGGCTAGTGTGTGAAGTATAAAGTATAGTCCTCCCCTGGTCCACACTGCTTCGGCGGTCCTGGGTAAGATAGTTAATTCTAGCTTGCCCTATGTGGAAGAGGACACCATACTTAATACTGTGGTGTAATGAACAAAGTATAGTCCTCCACTGGTCCACGCTGCTCCGGCGGTCCTGGGTAAGATAGTTCATTCTAGCTTGCCCTATGTGGAAGAGGGCATACAAGACAAAGTATAGTTCTCCCCTGGTCCACGCTGCTTCGGCGGTCCTGGGTAAGATAGTTAATTCTAGCTTGCCCTATGTGGAAGAGAGCATACATGAACCAAGAACGAAGGTTATGATCGAGGAATGATTCGACAACTAACCGATGGTATGAAATGTGAAGAATTCAAGCAAGCACACAATCAAGTCATCACTTGGGCATGCTCGATAGCCAACCTCATGACATTAACCTAGTAGAGCATGCAAAAACCAATATATATGTAAACGATGCCCCTCCCTAGTTCAGCGCTTCAACCAAGTGATGACTTCAGAATGGCTAAATCAAATCGGTTCAAAACATACCATCGGTACCCTATTGAAACACACAAGTCGATATCAAACCTCATGATTGTGTAGTCCTCCACTGGTCCACGCCGCTTCGGCCGTCCTGGGTAAAATGGAACATTCCAGCTTGCCCTATGTGGAAGAGGGCACATTACTCAATACTGTGGTGTGAAGTATAAAGTTCAGTTCTCCCCTGGTCCACGCTGCTTCGGCGGTCCTGGGTAAGATAGTTCATTCTAGCTTGCCCTATGTGGAAGAGGACACTTAATACTTCGTCTCTAAGCGGCGGCTTGACTCCTCCCTACGGGGAACGGGTTTACGCGCACAGCGGCGGCTTACGCACTATGGCAGTCATGGATGCCTTACGTTTCTATGAAAAGTGTGTTCCTCCCCTGGTCCACGCTGCTTCGGCAGTCCTGGGTAAGATAGTTAGTTCTAGCTTGCCCTATGTGGAAGAGGACACGAAGACTTACTGTGGTGTGAAGCATAAAGTTCAGTTCTCCCCTGGTCCACGCCGCTTCGGCCGTCCTGGGTAAAATGGATTCATCCAGCTTGCCCTATGTGGAATGAGGACACTTTATGTTTCGTCTCTAAGCGGCGGCTTGCTCCTCCCTACGGGGAACGGGTATACGCGCACAGCGGCGGCTTACGTTATGGCAGTCATGGATGCCTTACGTTTCCATGAAAAGTGTGTTCCTCCCCTGGTCCACGCTGCTTCGGCAGTCCTGGGTAAGATAGTTAGTTCTAGCTTGCCCTATGTGGAAGAGGACACGTAGACTTACTGTGGTGTGAAGTATAAGGTTCAGTTCTCCCCTGGTCCACGCCGCTTCGGCCGTCCTGGGTAAAATGGATTCATCCAGCTTGCCCTATGTGGAATGAGGACACTTTATGCTTCGTCTCTAAGCGGCGGCTTGCTCCTCCCTACGGGGAACGGGTATACGCGCACAGCGGCGGCTTACGTTATGGCAGTCATGGATGCCTTACGTTTCCATGAAAAGTGTGTTCCTCCCCTGGTCCACGCTGCTTCGGCAGTCCTGGGTAAGATAGTTAGTTCTAGCTTGCCCTATGTGGAAGAGGACACGTAGACTTACTGTGGTGTGAAGTATAAGGTTCAGTTCTCCCCTGGTCCACGCCGCTTCGGCCGTCCTGGGTAAAATGGATTAATCCAGCTTGCCCTATGTGGAATGAGGACACTTTATGCTTCGTCTCTAAGCGGCGGCTTGCTCCTCCCTACGGGGAACGGGTATACGCGCACAGCGGCGGCTTACGCAAGTTAGTCACCCTCGGCAGTGGATCACTCGGCTCATGGATCGATGAAGACCGCAGCTAACTGCGCGTCATAATGTGAACTGCAGGACACATGAACATTGATAAGTTGAACGCATATTGCACGTCGTGGGAACCTACCATGATGTACAGATGACTGAGCGCTTATATTTGAGAAATGTATCGCATACATTTAACTACGCCGTGACACCCGTCACGAGACGTGCACCATGATGTTAACTAGGGTCGCGACGACCCGCTAGCATTAAAGAACCCGTGGTTTACAATATACTGGCATTGGAATTCGAAGTATTTAGAGCGTCCGTGTTCCCGCGTGAGGCGGAAGTACGAGGAGAAGGCGTGCTTGTGGTGTCTGTGGTGGTGTTTACTGATGTCTAGCTTCAGCTTATTTATTTATTTAAATAGAAGCGAAGATGTCAAAGTAGCGTCGAAGCAGCAGCGGTAGCACAAATGATTCAAGTATGGAAGTTGACCAAAGGAACACAAACAAACTAGCGTATGGGCAATGGAAGGTATCAGTGAGTTAAACCACACGCGGGCTAACAGCCCGTTAACCGAGTCCAACGGTACATATTGGACATTGAAACAAAGTAGTCGCAAGCCAGATGTGACGATAACAACCGCAAGGTACATAAGCCTCAGTTCATGTGTGACAACCCCCTGAATTTAAGCATATTAATAAGGGGAGGAAAAGAAACCAACCGGGATTCCCTGAGTAGCTGCGAGCGAAACGGGAGAAGCTCAGCACGTAGGGGTGGCGGCCTGTCCGTCTATCCGATTCCGTGTACTGGTGCGTCTCACTATCCGTCATCTTAGCGCTTTTCAAGTCCAACTTGAATGTGGCTCAGAACCCATAGAGGGTGATAGGCCCGTAGAACAGCGCCCGTTGGATGATGGACCGAGCGTGCCATGGAGTCGTGTTGCTTGATAGTGCAGCACTAAGTGGGAGGTAAACTCCTTC